>NW_026111979.1:0-15000 GCF_024679095.1 Eriocheir sinensis
AAGTCACTCACTTGTGGTATCGGACCGCTTGCTAATGATAATGGTAACCACACGAACGATGAAAATGAAATGGGTACAATCCTAAATAACTTTTTCGCATCAGTATTTACCGACGAAGATTGTTTATCACCTCAACCGCCGGAGGTTAGAAGGACCGAAAAGATGTTAAGTGGCGTGCTCTTCAGAAAGTGACATTTACGCACAATTGAAAAGATTAAAGTAAGCAAAGCTCCTGGTCCAGACAAAATTACCCCTAGGGTCTTAAAAGAAATCAAACATCAAATTTGTAAACCGCTCTCCATCATATTCAATAAATCTTTAACAGCTGGAAAAGTTCCGTCGGATTGGAAACTTGCAAATGTCACACCAACTTTCAAAAAGGGGGACAAGTCTCATTCAGGAAACTATCGACCAATTAGCCTGACATCGATTGTTTGTAAGTTAATGGAGACTATCAATATGGTGAAATTCTTCGAAGATAATAATATAATAAATAATTCGCAACATGGCTTCCGTAGTAAACGTTCGTGTTTAACTAACTTACTTGATTTTTTTCATTATATTTTTGAGGTGTTCGATGAAAGCAGATCAGTAAATATTATATATCTGGATTTTCAAACGACATTTGATAAGGTCCCCCACCAACGATTGCTCAGCAAACTATTGGCGCACGGTATCTCGGGTAACATTCACAATTGGCTTGTGGACTGGCTTTCTGAGCGGAAACAGAGAGTAGTTCTAAACGGTGTTACATCTAACTGGCTCGATGTCAGAAGCAGCGTACCTCAAGGATCAGTGCTTGGCCCCATGCTCTTCTTAATTTATGTTAATGATATCGATGATGGGCTCACTTGCAAAGTATCAAAATTTGCTGATGACACAAAAATTGCAAGTAAAGTAACTGCAACACTCGACGAAGAAACTTTACAATCAGATCTAGATCGACTTGCACGTTGGGCCAATCAATGGCAAATGAAATTTAACGTTGACAAATGTAAAGTGTTGCACATCGGAAAAAATAACAATCGCGTTCGGTACGTAATGAATGGCCAACAACTTTCTGCAGTAAGTAAAGAAAAAGATCTTGGAATCACTATATCAACCGATTTAAAGTCCGGTCAGCATTGTTCAGAGGTAGTTAAAACTGCTAACAAATTGGTTGGCTTCATCGGACGAGTCTTTAATAATAAATCGGAAAAAGTAATAATAAAACTGTATAATTCGTTGGTTCGACCCCATCTAGAGTACTGTGTACAGTTTTGGTCTCCTTATTACAAAAAAGACATAGAAAAATTGGAACGAGTTCAACGAAGAGTAACAAAGATGATTCCTAGGTTGAGAAATTTATCATATGAACAAAGGCTTAAAGAAGTAAATTTATGCAGCCTATCAAAACGAAGAATGCGAGGCGATCTAATAGAAGTGTTTAAAATGTTTAAAGGATTCAGTGATATTAATGCGGAAGATTACTTTACAATTGATCGATCAAATAGAACAAGAAGAAATCACAATTTGAACATAAGTGGTAAAAGAGTCTCGTCGCACGAAGCTAAACACTTCTTTAATCGAGTTATTAATGTTTGGAACTCTCTACCCCGTGATGTCGTTAATAGTACAACAGTTACGGTCTTCAAGAATAGATTAGACAAATATTTTGGATCCAACCAGCAACTAAGATATTACTACTCATTGTTGTAATAACGTTACGTTCTTTCGAATACTGGTGTCCATGTCAGCTTTTATCGCCCGGTAAGTGGTAGCAGTGATGGTAGTTCTTTCCTCCTTCCTACATAATTTCCATGCAGTTTTTCCATGCTGCATGGTTCTTTTTCCTTTCCTGCCAGCTTTGGCTGGATGGATGGGGTGGAGGAGCCTGCCTTTGCTGTCCTTCATCTTCCACCTTTGATTAGAAAGTTAGTGTAGCTTGTCACAAACAGCCTCGTAAGGACCAGCAGGTCTGCTGTTGTTTGTTCTTTCTTTGTGTCCTTCCTCTCTCTCCTCCTTCTTCGCTCCCCTCTCTCTCTCCCTCCCCCTCGTTCCTCCTCTCCTCATCCTCCTCTCTCCCCCCTCTCTCTCTCTCTCTCTCTCTCTCTCTCTCTCTCTCTCTCTCTCTCTCTCTCTCTCTCTCTCTCTCTCTCTCTCTCTCTCTCTCTCTCTCTCTCTCTCTCTCTCTCTCTCTCTCTCTCTCTCTCTCTCTCTCTCTCTCTCAACCGGAGGATGCTAGTGGCACCGCCCAAGATGGCTTCACCCTCGTGACTGGAGTAGCCAAACCAGCCAGACAAGCGATTTATCCTGTTCATTGCTTCAACAGGTTTGCCATTCTGGAGGAGGAGGACGAGCAGGAGAGCACCTTCCTGGTGGGTGACTCCATGATTCGCCAGCAGGTCGTTGAGTTCTGCGGCAGAGTTCCTCGTCGAAGACGGAACTATTGCTATCCTGGTGCTGGGATCGACGATATAACTGCTGCTCTTGAGGAGATCTCCCCCCAGGCTACTAATGATTCACTGTTTGTTATCCACACAGGTACGAACGACGTCACCACGACCTGGTCTGAGGAACTCCTGGAGAAGTACCGTAGGCTCATCCAGCAGTATAAGACTAAATCCCCTAACATTTTGATTTCAGGAGTTCTACCACGGACTTGGGCGGAGAGCGACTTTTTCAGTAAGGCCTTCAGCCTAAACAACCGCTTACAGACTCTTTGCAGGGAGCTTGACGTGGAGTTCCTAAACGCATGGGACAATTTCTATGGACAAAATGAACTTTTCCACAGGACGGATTGCACCTTTCTCCCATCGGGGCAGCCAGACTCGGAAGGCTCCTCAACGAAGCAGTGCGTGTCATCCGAGCAAAACGAGTCACGGCCACGTCCCTCCACCGCCCGTGTAAATAGACGCCGTGCATCGCAACAAACCCGTAACCGTGATCCCGCAAGTACCACCACCTGTATTAGCCTCTAGATAACTTAACAATCCTTAGTTTCAATGCGCGTAGCCTAAGAAACAAATTTGATGAACTGAGATGTCTTGCTTTAACAGAAAATTTTGACATAATTGCTATAACCGAAACATTTATCGACACCACAAATATTGATTTAAGTTCCGAATACAACATAGATGGCTACAGACTCTTCAACAAAGATCGTGTAAACCGTAGAGGCGGTGGCGTCGCCCTTTATGTCAAAGCTATTTGCAACCCACCGACAAAACACCGGAAACAGTAACGTTGAACATTTGTGCGTGCGAGTAAACATTGCAAATGTCAATTTAAATATATCTGTCACCTACAGACCTCCCGGGCAATCACTCGATGACGACCTTGAAATGTACAGCGTCTTAAGGCAGTCACTTAATAACAACGACTCACTGATGTTAGGAGACTTTAACCTCCCCATATCGACTGGGCGACACTGTCAGGTACAGAAGGCGAGTCAAATAGAATGATCGAATTTCTATAAGAAAATTATCTAAGCCAAATGGTTTCTTAGCCAACTCGACAAAATAATATACTCGACCTTGTTATAACGACCCAAGATAACCTTGTCAGTAGTGTCACGGTAGGAGAACACCTCGGTTCTTGCGATCATAAATTAGTGCGCGTCGACATTAAAGCTCAATCATCAGTGACTGAAAATAAAGTAAAGGTGCCCAATTTCAAAAGAGCTAACTTCGTAGAAATCCGACAAAACTAACAGAAATACAACTATCAGATGACGGCAACGTAGAGGAAGCCTGGCTAAGCCTTAAAATCACTTACTCACTCAGCAGAACACATTCGTCCCCTTGTGCGAGAAGCGAATTAACACTAATAAAGCCCACCGTGGTTTAATAGCGAAATTTAACAATCAGTCTATGAGAGTAAATTGTTTTACAGGTTAAAGACAGAACAAAGCACGCCCTAGAACATTAGACTCTATAATGATGCCAGGCGACGAGTAAAAGACTAGTAGGTCAGGCAAAGCGTAGATATGAAGAAAATATTGCAGCCAACTGTAAAAATAACCCGAAATCTTTCTTCAATTACATAAACAACAGAAAGGCGATCAAAAGTGGTATTGGACCTTTAACAAACAGCGACGGTGCACTAGTGACTGACAGCCAACACATTGCAAACCTCTTAAACAATTACTTTTCCTCGGTGTTTAATACTAACAGTCTTCCTCTCGCTACCACCAACACCAGTACTATTGTAAATCTCGAGCATGCATTGCCTAATTTTGAAATAACAACCGATGAAGTCCTTAAAGCTCTCCATTCACTTAAAACAAATAAAAGTCCTGGACCTGACAAAGTAGGCTATATCCAACTCTGCTGAAAGAAACGAAGAGCGAAATACTCTCCTCCCTCACAACCGTATTCAATATGTCCTTGCGACAAGGCATCGTCCCTTCAGATTGGAAAAAGGCTAATGTGACACCGATTTTCAAGAAAGGAGACAAAAAAGTACCAGGTAATTACAGGCCCATTAGTCTAACTTCGGTTGTAGGTAAGCTACTTGAGGGCATAATTAGAGACAAAATTGTGAGTTACCTTGAAAGCCACTCATTGATTGGGGACTCACAACATGGCTTCCGAAACAAAAGATCCTGCCTATCAAACCTATTAACCTTTTATAACGAACTCTTCACTGTTTATGACGTAACCAAATCACTGGACGTAGTCTATCTTGATTTCCAGAAAGCGTTTGATAAAGTCCCGCATCATAAATTACTTTACAAATTAAAGCAAATAGGTATTGACGGTCAAGTAAACCAATGGATCGCGAATTGGTTGAGCAACAGACAACAAAGAGTAGTGATTGACGGATTTAACTCAGAGTGGGCGCCTGTCACTAGTGGCGTACCTCAGGGCTCGGTCCTTGGCCCAGTGCTCTTCATTATTTACATCAACGACGTGGATGTTGGACTCAATAACCGCATTAGTAAATTTGCAGACGACACAAAGATTGGTAACTCGGTTCTCACTGACGAAGACAGGCAAAGCCTCCAAGAGGATTTGATCATAATTGAAGCTTGGTCGGATAGATTGGAGATGCCCTTTAACGTATAAACTTGCCAGGTCCTTCAAGTTGGAACGAGGAATAAGAAGTTCGATTACGAAATGCGCGGCGTTAAACTCAAAAGCGTTCAATGCGTCAAAGACTTGGGGGTCAAAATCGCGTCAAACCTCAAATTCTCACAGCAATGCATCGATGCAGCAAATAAAGCGAACAGAATGTTGGGCTTCATTAAAAGAAACTTTGTATTCAAGAATAAAGATGTAATACTCCCGCTCTACAACAGTTTAGTCAGACCCCACTTGGAATATGCGGTACAGTTTTGGTCCCCCCACCATGCAAAGGATATTGCTAAATTAGAAGGTGTTCAGCGTCGGGCAACGAAAATGATCCCTTCCTTGCGCAACAAATCCTACGAAGAAAGGCTTTCTACCCTTAACATGTTCTCTCTTGAGAAACGTCGCCTCCGAGGAAAATTGATCGAATGTTTTAAAATACTTAATGGTTTCACGAATGTAGACAGATCAACATTGTTTATGATCGATGACAGTCTGCGCACGAGGAACGAGTAGACAAGTAAATTCAGATTGCACCAAATTTTTCTTCACCAACGTTGTAGTGCGAGAATGGAATAAGCTTCCACCATCAGTGGTCCAGTGTAACACGATTGACTCCTTCAAAAATAACTTCCTCTCTCTCTCTCTCTCTCTCTCTCTCTCTCTCTCTCTCTCTCTCTCTCTCTCTCTCTCTCTCTCTCTCTCTCTCTCTCTCTCTCTCTCTCTCTCTCTCTCTCTCTCTCTCTCTCTCTCTCTCTCTCTCTCTCTCTCTCTCTATCTCTCTCTCTCTCTCTCTCTCTCTCTCTCTCTCTCTCTCTCTCTCTCTCTCTCTCTCTCTCTCTCTCTCTCTCTCTCTCTCTCTCTCTCTCTCTCTCTCTCTCTCTCTCTCCCACTTCCCCTTCCCCCTCTTTTCTTTCCATCCCTCCCTCTCTCCCTCTCCCTTTCTCCTTCCAACCCTCCTCTCTCTCCCTCTCCCCCACCGCGCCTCAAATTCTTCCTTCTCCTCTCTCTCTCTCTCTCTCTCTCTCTCTCTCTCTCTCTCTCTCTCTCTCTCTCTCTCTCTCTCTCTCTCCAATGATGCCAGGCGACGAGTAAACAGATTAGTGCGTCAAGCAAAGCGTAGATATGAAGAAAATATTGCAGCCAACTGTAAAAATAATCCGAAATCCTTCTTCAGTTACACAAACAACAGAAAGGCGATCAGAAGTGGAATTGGACCCTTAACAAACAGCGACGGTGCACTAGTGACTGACAGCCAACACGTTGCAAACCTATTAAACAATTACTTTTCCTCGGTGTTTAATACTAACAGTCCTCCCACCACTACCACCAACACCAGTACTAATGTAAATCCCGAGCATGCATTGCCTAACTTTGAAATAAAACCCGACGAAGTCCTTAAAGCCCTCAAATCACTTAAAACAAATAAAAGTCCTGGACCTAACAAAGTTTATCCAACTCTGCTGAAAGAAACAAAGAGCGAAATACTCTCCTCCCTCACAACCGTATTCAATATGTCCTTGCGACAAGGCATCGTCCCTTCAGATTGGAAAAAGGCTAACGTGACACCGATTTTTAAGAAAGGAGACAAAAAAGTACCAGGTAGTTACAGGCCCATTAGTCTAACTTCGGTTGTAGGTAAGCTACTTGAGGGCATAATTAAAGACAAAATTGTGAGTTACCTTGAAAGCCACTCATTAATTGGGGACTCACAACATGGCTTCCGAAACAAAAGATCCTGCCTATCAAACCTATTAACCTTTTATAACGACCTCTTCACTGTTTATGACGTAACCAAATCAGTGGACGTAGTCTATCTTGATTTCCAGAAAGCGTTTGATAAAGTCCCGCATCATAAATTACTTTACAAATTAAAGCAAATAGGTATTGACGGTCAAGTAAACCAATGGATCGCGAATTGGTTGAGCAACAGACAACAAAGAGTAGTGATTGACGGATTTAACTCAGAGTGGGCGCCTGTCACTAGTGGCGTCCTCAGGGCTCGGTTCTTGGCCCAGTGCTCTTCATTATTTACATCAACGACGTGGATGTTGGACTCAATAACCGCATTAGTAAATTTGCAGACGACACAAAGATTGGTAACTCGGTTCTCACTGACGAAGACAGGCAAAGCCTCCAAGAGGATTTGCACACAATTTCAGCTTGGTCGGATAGATGGGAGATGCCCTTTAACGTAGACAAGTGTCAGGTCCTTCAAGTTGGAACGAGGAATAAGAAGTTCGATTACGAAATGCGCGGCGTTAAACTCAAAAGCGTTCAATGCGTCAAGGACTTGGGGTCAAATCACGTCAAACCTCAAATTCTCACAGCAATGCATCGATGCAGCAAATAAAGCGAACAGAATGTTGGGCTTCATTAAAAGAAACTTTTTATTCAAGAATAATGATGTAATACTCCCGCTCTACAACAGTTTAGTCAGACCCCACTTAGAATATGCGGTACAGTTTTGGTCTCCCACCATGCAAAGGATATTGCTAAATTAGAAGGTGTTCAGCGTCGGGCAACGATAATGATCCCTTCCTTGCGCAACAAATCCTACGGAGAAAGGCTTTCTACCCTTAACATGTTCTCTCTTGAGAAACGTCGCCTCCGAGGAAAACTGATCGAATGTTTTAAAATACTTAATGGTTTCACGAATGTAGACAGATCAACATTGTTTATGATCGATGACACTTTGCGCACGAGGAACAATGGCGTAAAACTCAGATGTAGACAAGTAAATTCAGACTGCACCAAATTTTTCTTCACCAACGTTGTAGTGCGAGAATGGAATAAGCTTCCACCATCAGTGGTCCAGTGTAACACGATTGACTCCTTCAAAAATAAGCCCGACCGTCACTTCCTTCAACTTAATATCAACTAGAGTAGAAATGCAACGTTTTGGAGTCTTCTGATTAATGTAAAATCACTTATTTTTTTTAGTAGGTTTAAGGACAGACCACCAAGTCTGGACCATGGGGTCTGTGTGGTCTGATTTTCTATGTAAATCTATGTAAATTCTCTCTCTCTCTCTCTCTCTCTCTCTCTCTCTCTCTCTCTCTCTCTCTCTCTCTCTCTCTCCTGCCACCATGGAGGTATTAAGGGTGGAGAGGCCCACAGCCCCGAGCGAAAATACTGTACATGATATCCAAGAAGCTCAGTAATGTAAACATCATCACCAAGTAATGCGGTGAGGACAATTCATCACCAAGATGTGCGGTCTTCTTTACAAATACAAGTTAGAAAATTGTAAGCGGCAAGCATGTACTGCCAGTCTACCACACGAACACTCATGAAATGTGACACGCGGACACGTGGTCTGGCCGGCTGCTCATGGAAGTACATCCATGTGGCCACTCCTCCCTGGCTTGAACAATATGGCCGACAAACAGTTTAGTGGCTTCAAACCGCGAGACTCCATGCCCCCCCCTGCCTGCCACTCCCTCTTCCACACTCGCTCTCTCGCTCCCCCCTCTCTCTCTCCCTCCCCCGATCTCGTTCCCAGACTCTCTCTGTCCCTCCCCCTCGATCCTTCGCCCTCTTCCTCCCTCCATCCCTCCCACGCCTTCCCGTTCCATCTCTCTCTCTCTCTCTCTCTCTCTCTCTCTCTCTCTCTCTCTCTCTCTCTCTCTCTCTCTCTCTCTCTCTCTCTCTCTCTCTCTCACTTAAGCGCGCGCGCGTCCCACTGCCCTATGAAAAAGAAAAAGGAAAAGAAATAAATAGATAAACACAACTCACTAATTTGCTCCCTCCTCCTTACCAAGATGGCGCTAAAGAAATGCTCGACTTGCACAGGAAAGAAGAGAGAAAAAGCCAGGGAACGGCGAGGAACCAGCATGGATAAACGAGGAAATAAGGAAAGAAATAAAAGAAAGGAAGAGGTTAAACAGGAATAGGAGAAATGCAAGATGCAAAGAAGAGGAAGAAAGGTGGAAAAATTATATGTAGAACAAAGAACAAAGGTACAATTAAAGATAAGGAAGGAAATGTATAAACAAGAGGAGAAGATAACAAAGGAAGTTAAGGATAAGAAAGATGGAGGGAAAAAGATGTGGGAGTATATAAGAATACTTAAAGAGGAAAAGGTTAAGGATAAAGACACTTTAAGGATATATGGGGAGGACGGAGGAGCTGGAGAGAGGAAAGGTGGGGAGGAAAAAGGTTTTGGAGTGGAGGTACTGTTGTGCTGGAAGCTTCCCCCGGGGTCTACGGGCCTCTGGAAGACTCTGGGAGGAGCGAGCAGGGGGGCGGGGAGCAAGGCTCCGCTCGCGCCTCGCGGGGCCAGCGCCCAGGCGCCAGGCGGGAAGTGTTGCCAACTCGCACATATTTTTGCTACATGTTCTTGTATAATCGAGTATATACTGTAACGTTCTGGCCTGTACTGTCAGGTATATATATATATATATATATATATATATATATATATATATATATATATATATATATATATATATATATATATATATATATATATATATATATATATATATATATATATATACCAGAGGGATGGAGGGACTCAAGGACAGTCATGTTGCCAAGAAGTGTAAACCAAAGGTTAAAGAACTAAGGCCAATAGCTCTGACGAATGTAGGGTACAAGCTAATGATGGCTGTGATTAGAACTAGCTTGGAGGAACACATTAGGATAAATGGTATAGGTAAGGATACACAGGCAGGATTTACAGAGGGAAGCAGGATAGAAAACAACCTATTTATTCTAAGATATTGTGTAGAAGGAGCATATAAGATGAGAAAACCAATGATAGTAATCTCGATAGATTTTGCAAAGGCCTATGACAGTATAAGAAGAGATAAGTTAATAGAAGTTTTAAAGGATAGCAAGGTAAACCCAGATATAATAAACTTCATAGCAGGAGTGTATGTAGGAGATAGAACTAAGGTAGAGCTAGATAAAGAAGAGGAGGAGATAGAAATAGAAGTGACCAGTGGGATCAGACAGGGATCTACTGCCTCAACTACACTGTTTAAGATTATAACATTTAAAATAATTCAGGAGTTAGAGGAGCTAGACTGTGGGTATATAGATGAGGCGTTCAGGATTACCTCACTCTTCTTTGCAGATGATGGCAAGGTTTTGGCAAATATTGTAGGGGAAGCAGTACAGGTGACAGAGAAGATGGAGACTATAGCTAAAGAATATGGACAAGAAGTAAATAAGCAGAAAAGCAATATTATCATTTTTAATATGGAAAACAAACCAGAAAGTATAGGGGGCATTAATTAGTGTTGGGGATACAATTAAACATTTAGGAATAATAGTTAATGACAAAAGAAACTGTTTTCAAATGCAAAAGGAAGAAATGTTCAGGAAAGCGAGAAGGCTAGCAAATATGACATACAATGTAATTGAAAAAAGCTGTTCAAGAATGTTAATAGGAAAGACGTATTGGAAAAATATTGCACTGCCATCCATCCTGTACGGGGTAAATATAATAAACATCACAAAGACAGACATAAGAAAGTTGCAGAGGATAGAGAATGGGGTGTACAGGAAGATTTTGAGGGCACCATTGTATGCACAGGAAGCAGCACTCAGGGGGGAAATAGGAAGCTCCAGTGTTAAAAACAGGATAAGGGAGGGACAGTGGAAGTACCTTACGTATGTTCTTGTGGAAGGAAACGATTTGGTGAGAAGGGTGGGAGAGGAGATGATAGAGAAGAGACAAAGTAGGTGGGTGAGATTTGCTGAATGAACTGAGAGCAACAGAGGGACTGAGTGTGAGTGTGAGGAATGAGACAAAGGAGAGTATAAAGCAGAGAATGAGAGAGGTGGATACAAGAGAGTGGAAGAGGCAAATGAATGAGAAAGCAAGCCTTAAGATATTATATAGAAAATGGAGACAAGAGTTGGGAGGGCAAGAGGAGGTATACACCAACAACCAAGCCTCAGAAGTGCTATTCAGATGCAGGACAAACAACATGCAACTAAAAGACAGAAACAAACACCGGCAAGAGGAAACCAAGTGTGACATGTGCGAAGCTGAAAACGAAGACCTGCGACACTTCCTGCTCTGGTGCCCGGCCAATGCAGAGGAAAGAATAAAGTGTGTGAGGCTGCAGCAGCCTTAGGAGGAAGAAGAGGTCGACACCATTGGAAAATTTTTATTTGAAAATGAACACACCGAACAAACGAAAACAATAGTACACAAGTTTTGGACAATAAGAGACAAAAGAATGAAAGAAAAAGGAAAACAATAAACCCAGACAGTAGACACATCGGGTAGTGCCGTTACAAAGGCAAAACTCCCGACCGACTACTACTACTACTACTACTACGTACGCGTAGTCGCCGCCTTCTGCAAACGGAGAGAAAAATAACTGGAGGGGAAGGAAGGGCAAGGTGTGAAGACCCTAGAAGCGGCTGTGGTCCCATAGCCTAACTAGCCCCATAAAAAACCCAAGAAGAAGAAGAAGACCCAAGAAGCGGTGCAAAGCGTCACGGGGCTACGGAAGAAGAAGAGGAGGGCGTAATTTCTCACAAGTGAGTGCTCCTTCCATTGTTGACTGTGCCTTAGTTTGTTGTGTCCAATACTTACTTCGGTTACTTTGGTCGATTTTGCCTGTTACTGGCACAGCTGAGGAGGGCCTCCACTGATTCCAGGCACTTCCCCTTCCCCTGCTCTCTGGATGACTTGAGGCAGGGTGTTGTGGTGGCAGCCTGGTATGGGTGGTTCATCTGGTAGCTTGCTGAGCCACTTGTCCAGTTTATATTTGAAGGACCCTACTGGTAACCCTGTTAGGTCCCTCAAGCTTCTTGGCAAGCAGTTAAAGAGTCTGGTAACGGTGGGAGTGAATGTCTAACAGTCCATCCGCCCCAGTGACGATGTGCCCCAAGTCCATTCGCCCCCGAGGTTGGGGCGAATCTACTTCATCGGTAGTTGATGCGTCCCAACTGCTCAATATTGAGTTGTTGCGCCCCAACTCCTTTTTTCAAAGTTTGAAAACTTTTAGTCATCATGATGAAAGAACTCGCAATTAAAAAAGAATATTACGCATTTGATGCAATAAGAAAACCTCTAAATAAAAGGAAACAAAGCAGGATGAAAGATTAGAACGGTACAAAATAGGAACATTCGGCAAGTAGTTGCATTGGCGACAGATCTCCATTACTGTACCTATCCCAGCAATTATGCAAAAGGGCCTGGAGTGTTCCATATGATTTTCTCTGGATGCACTTGATTTTCCTGTCATATACTAACTTAAGTGTCCTATCAATATCTTCTGCTTCTTCTTTTAGAAGGGTAGTTAGGACATAGAATGGTAATTGGCTCTTTCCCGCATGACTGTTGAGGCGGTTGTGCCACCCTTCCACATCATTGTTTGTCCTTACATTTCGCTTGTAAACACTCCAGCTAGCCGGGGGAAAGATAGTGGATGTGATCCACTGGTTGCGAATGTACGCAACAAGAGTAATTAAGTTAGTGGTAAGGGCTGTGCTTGAAATTAGCTCGTCAAATGCTGTAGTGATATCCTCACATGGCAGGTATGGAAGAACAAGCAACTTCCTGATGAACCTGTGTGTACCACAGTCTTGGCGATAAGTAATTTGCAAGCCATGGGCCTGCACTTGTCGCCACACTGCCTGGGCCCAGTGAAATCCGCAGCCGTGAATGGTCACTGTGGGAAACACCTTTGGTATGGCTCACCATATCGCATGCTCATAACCGACAGTGACACGCTCCACAGCAACAGTATCTGCTAAATCCACAATACTTTGCAGCACATGCTTATAGTCTCTTTTCTTACGGGAAGACATAAGCCAGAATAGGAGAGGGACCTGTTTAACAGAGTCTCCAGATTTTACAAACCCGTGAATGGAAAAAAGTTGGTAAAACGGCTTTCGCACCACTTTGAATGTTGAATCTATAAACCAGTGTCGACATTTGAAAAGGATGTCTAATTGACAAAATATCAATCAATATCGAATAATTGGTCAAAATACCGACACAGTACCTGTGTTTTGTTGGCAATTATTGCAGTTCCGTTGTACGTCAGCCAGCTCCCCACGGTTCATCCTCCAATAATCCAGCTGACCTACACCCGAGTTGCAGGTACGGTGTTGCCATTTATAGCAGTTTTCACACTGGAGTGCTTGCTGCCTTGGCCTTACTTCGCAAAAACAGACAATGCACGGGTATGTTGGCAGGGCAGTCGCCATGATGGAAGTGTGGCTATAAGCAGTATTTGTACTCGAAAGTAACCTCATTTGGTTGGTTCGAATTATTTGAAATTATTCGTTCAGCCATTGATCCGAAGTATACTTATATAGTATTTGCATGAGAGCTGGGGCACAACGACTTGGTTGTGGGGCGTACTGGGGCTCATCAACTTCCCCACGAGTAGATGTGCCCCAACTTACGGGGCGATTTTTTTTATTTTATTTTTTTTTTTTTTTAACGTTGTTGCCTATTGCGCCGGTAGGCATCTTCCCGGTGGGGCCTGATGGTCGGCCCAAGGCTTCTTCCAGGTGGGGCCTGATGGTCGGCCCAGCCTGTTCTGGCGCAGGCGAGTGTTTATAGTGGCGCCATCTTGCATTGGCTCATGCTGCCCAGAACTCGTTCTTGATTAAGCAGGCGGCTTCCTCTAGAGTCCGGGTTGATGGGTGGTCTTCAGGACAGCATGTGGGTAGTTTTAAGCCACTTGGCGGTGACTGAAAAATCCGAGTGGTAGCGTGAGGATTTGAACCCGCGTCGTCCATCACGCGGTGAATGTGGGTCCAGTACGCTATCACTTCGGCCACCGCCTACCCTAAATGGACTTGGGGCGCATCATCACTGGGGCGGATGGACCTGCTGCCGTGTGAAGGAGTTGTGTATTATTGTCCTGATTCTTTGGGCGTTTCCCTGAGTGCCCTTACTTAGTTTACTTAGTTGTGTCTAGAGGTCTTGTGCCTCACAGTCGTGGTGGTCCACCGCTGTTTTGGAAATTTCTGGCGTCTTGCTTCTTCAGCCGTACTTGGTCCGGTATGGAATTTGAGGCTGCTCTGCAGACTGCAGACTGGTGGTTCATCGGGCACTGCCCTAAGGAACCTGTCCAGTGCAGCTTTGAACCTGTCCACTGAGCAGCCTGTAACTTCCCTGCACCTTTTGGTAGTGCGTTGAAGATTTTTGGACCGTCGTGGCCCGTGGGCTAGGCTGGCCGCCAGCTGTGTTCTAATTTTCCCTGGTGCTCTTGTCGGCAGGGCGTATCTTGAACACATTCGGCCAGCTCTTCTGGAGATGTGGGCTGTCAGCATTCCCAGTGTAGGGTCAGGGACAGTACCCTCCAGGATTTTCCATGTGTAAATGGCCCGGTATCTGCCCCTCCTCCTTTGCTGGGAGAGCAAGCCTAGCTTGTGAAGCTGGTGCCAGTAGTTCAGCTCCTTCATGCCACTAATCTGCCTGGTGTACGATCTCTGTACTGCTTCCAATAGCTGGATGTCTCCTTTTCCAACACTGACCCTTGCAGCACTCCACTTTTCACCACACATGCCTCTGACTTTTGGCCATCTACGGATACTAACTGCTTTCTGTGTGTGAGGAAGTCTTGCAGCCAGACTCCCAGCTTGCCTGTTATGCCTTGCTTCCGGAGTTTATGTAGCAGTATGCCGTGATCTACTTTGTCAAAAGCTTTGGCAAAGTCTCTCTCTCTCTCTCTCTCTCTCTCTCTCTCTCTCTCTCTCTCTCTCTCTCTTATTATATGTGGCCCAGTCTGGGAGAGAGAGAGAGACGCCGCGCGGGCAGATGTCCACCGCTTCCACCTGCTCCACCTCATTCTACACGACCTGTCACTTTTTTCCCAAGACTTTGAAAGCCGCAAATTTTTAGGGCCTATTATTTGCTCTAATTATTCATGTACCACTCTGAACTGCTGAAATACATCAAATTACATTTTTCTCATTGATGACTTACTATTAAATTTATATTTTCGCTTTTTATTATAATGTT
>NW_026111979.1:20000-124979 GCF_024679095.1 Eriocheir sinensis
GGCCGTGCAGCTCATCAGCGATAGGTCGTGGCAGGGAGGGAGGCGTGGCGGTGCTAGGCGTCCGCCAGCATCAGACGTCAGGTGGTTTACTCGTACATTACATGAGAGTTGTGTGTGACACGTAGGAGTCACAACATGATGCCTTTATGTAGTGTTTCCGAGTACAGTTCCAGCTCCTCTGTGAAGCTCTGGCACAGCGGCTGAGCCGCGTGCTGGTTGTCATGGTGATGGGCAGCCTCTGCCACCCAGCTGTGACACTTAGAGTTTGTACCTGACTCCCAAAACATGAGAAAAGGTGCAGAAAAAAAAAGAAAATAGTGAAACATCATCTCTTTCACTGCCACTGCCATCATTCATCAATCTTGGGGTGATGAGGTGGTGGTGGAGATGGAGGGTGTGAACATGCACTCGTGCTGGAACCACGCGGGGACGTGGGTAAAATTGGAGGCTCCATTTCCTCCAAATCCTCTGGTGTAGGGACATATTCTTCCTCAGAAGTCATCAGCGGCACTGTCCATGTGCTCATCAGACCCCAACACCATTTCTAAAGCCCCAGCCAGAGAGGGAACGACCTTTCCCTGTCGGGGGCGGAGAGTGTGGTCAGACGTGTTTGCACACTCACTGCATAAAGCATGGAGGTGAATTGCCAAGCATGTAGTGTATACTTGCTGTGCATCCTGACTCATAACGTGTGTGAATGTTACAGCCACATGACCATCATGTAGGGAGGTATAGGGTTGAGAAGTGGTGACCAGTGAGCTAAGCATTACACATATAAGCAATGGCTCAGAGCATCCTGACCCATAATGTTTGTGAATGTTACAGCCACACAACCATCATGTAGGGAGGTATAGGGTTGAGAAGTGGTGACCAGTGGGCTAAGCATTACACATATAAGTAATGGCTCAGAGCATCCTGACCCATAATGTGTGTGAATGTTACAGCCACACAACCATCATGTAGGGAGGTATAGGGTTGAGAAGTGGTGACCAGTGAGCTAAGCATTACACATATAAGTAATGGCTCAGAGCATCCTGACCCATAATGTGTGTGAATGTTACAGCCACATGACCATCATGTAGGGAGGTATAGGGTTGAGAAGTGGTGACCAGTGGGCTAAGCATTACACATATAAGCAATGGCTCAGAGCATCCTGACCCATAATGTTTGTGAATGTTACAGCCACACAACCATCATGTAGGGAGGTATAGGGTTGAGAAGTGGTGACCAGTGGGCTAAGCATTACACATATAAGCAATGGCTCAGAGCCGTCAGCAGGGCTGTACAGGTTAATAAAACCCATTCAAATTAGAGTACACTGACACTTAACAGTGAGTGGTGGAGGGTGTTGGTAAAGGCCAATGTCCTGCAGTACTACAGATGATGATGATGATGACCCCCTCGCATATGAGGTGATTCACACACACCATGGCCATGCATGCCAACCTAGCCCACAGTATTCAGTCCAGTAACATGGTGTGCAGGTTTGGTGCCGCGGCACGGTGAGCCATGACCCGTAGACTCGGTGGTGTTCAGGAGCTGCACCAGAGCACCTGTAAACCCTGTCCATCAGCCAGCTGATTGTTAGATCCTAGAGGCAGATGCACCAGGTGTGTCGTTGAGGAGTCATCAAGTGCACAGGTAGGTACGGCTTCTTACTGAGCAAGTAAATGGTCAGTAAGAGTGAAAGGGGAAAAGTTGGGGTTCTGTAACCACACTCCATTTAACTTGTGTTATAATGGACTGGCACAACAAAACTTTGCTTAGTAGCTTTTCAGCAGTACAAACTGTTTGTTAAGGGGGCTTGCCTGTACCTTGATAGAACAAGTCATTGACCTAACACATCTCTTACCAGGAAGTGGTACCGGCCGTGCTGGGAGGAGGACAGCGCCAAGTGACAGCACCAACTCTGTGTGTCCTGACATCCACTGCTGGTGCTGAAGTGAGGGTCTGAGGCAGGCACAGGGCCACGAGAAAGCACACACCTCTGTGTCCTGACATCCACTGCTGGTGTTGAAGTGAGGGTCTGAGGCAGGCAGCACAGGGCCAGGACACAGCACCAACTCTGTGTGTCCTGACATCCACTGCTGGTGCTGAAGTGAGGGTCTAAGGCAGGCAGCACAGGGCCAGGACACAGCACCAACTCTGTGTGTCCTGACATCCACTGCTGGTGCTGAAGTGAGGGTCTGAGGCAGGCAGCACAGGGCCAGGACACAGCACACAACTGTCTCCTGACGTGCACCGCTGGTGCTGAAGTGAGGGTGTGAGACACATGCTGTGCTCAGCCCTCAGAGTCCTTGTTCCTTGGTGGATCCTTCCCTCACCTGCTTGCTTGGTTCTTGAGTGTAGCATTGAGGAAGACTTTCTGCCCCCTCACCCAGAAGGCTGGCCTGCAGCCTGAGTGGCCAGGAGCAGCAGAGCAGACTGTCACGGGTGTGGGGACCAAGGGCTGATCAGAAGGACCACCACCACCTTGCTGCTGCCTTTTCCAGCCATAGAGGAAAGGGAAAGGTTGAGTGTCAGGACTGTTGCACAATTTGATAGTTGAGAGGAAGTTCATGAGATGCAGCTTTGCACACACTGGTCAAGGGAACCATGAGAGCCAAGAGTGTGAGAAAAGCCTCCCTGACAAGGGTGGCGGTAACTAACACACTCACTTACTCTGCTGAAAGAAGTAATAGTTGTCAAGTCTGTGGGGAAAGTTTCAGTAAGAAGGGTAAACTCAAGACACACATCCTTACACACACTGGTGAAAGAAATCATGAATGTGAAGTTTGTGGGAAAAGATTTAATAAGAAGAGTAACCTCAACAGACACACCCTTACACACACTGGTGAAAGAAATCATGAATGTGAAGTTTGTGTGAAAAGATTTAATAAGAAGAGTAACCTCAACAGACACATCCTTACACACACTGATGAAAGAAATCATGAATGTGAAGTTTGTGGGAAAAGATTTAATCGGAAGAGTCACCTCAACACACACATCCTTACACACACTGGTGAAAGAAATCATGAATGTGAAGTGTGTGGGAAAAGATTTAATGATAAGAGTAACCTCAACAGACACATCCTTACGCACACTGATGAAAGAAATCATGAATGTGAAGTTTGTGGGAAAAGATTTAATCAGAAGAGTACCCTCAACACACACATCCTTACACACACTGGTGAAAGAAATCATGAATGTGAAGTTTGTGGGAAAAGATTTATTCAGAAGAGTACCCTCAACACACACATCCTTACACACACTGGTGAAAGAAATCATGAATGTGAAGTTTGTGGGAAAAGATTTAATCATAAGAGTACCCTCAACACACACATCCTTACACACACTGGTGAAAGAAATCATGAATGTGAAGTGTGTGGGAAAAGATTCCTTTTAAAGTCCTACCTGAAGACACACAGCATAAGACACACTGGCCACAAAGGGTTCAAGTGTGATGTTTGTGGGAAGCGCTTTATGACCAGAGGTGAGATTGCCAGACACGTGAAGATTCACCTCAGACACGTGAAGATTCACCTCTGAGGTGTTGTGCTGTGCTGCTGTATGTGGGAGAGAGTAGGTGGTGGAGGTCGGCAGTGACTTGCATAGGAAACAGAAAACATAGCCCAGATGGGGAATCCGGGGCAGGTTGTGTGTGTGTATTTACCTATTTGTAGCATACAGGGCCTGAGCTCAGTCTCGGACAGTCCTGTCTCCCAAACTATATTTTTCCAACTTTTCCTTCATTTTTTAATACTGTCCACTTCAACAATGTATTTGTTTAGCCTATTCCATGAATCCACACTCCTGTATGGAAAACTACTTTTTTAATGTCTTTCGAAAACTCCCCCTTCTCAATTTCTTGCTGTGTCCTCTTAGTTGCCTCCTCCTTTCCATCTTGATTTAGTCATTTCTATCCAACACGTCCATTCAACTTGTATTTCTGTACAATGCTATCAGGTTTCCTCTTTCTCTTCTTTCTTCGAGTGTTATTCGACCCAGTTCCTACAATCTAGTCTCGTGTGACAAGCTTGATAGTTCTGGTACCATCTTAGTTACAATCCTTTGAATCCTTTCAAGTTTCCTTAGATCCATTTTCCTGTGTGGTGACCAAATAGCCGCTGCATGCTCTAACCTTGGTCTAACCAATGTGGTCATTATTTTCTTCATCATGTTCCCATCCAAGTAGTGAAATACTGCGCTAATATTTTGCAGCAAACTATATGTTTCTCCGAACATCTCATTTATGTGCTTCTCAGGCGTCAGTGTATCTTGTATTATGACTCTCAAATCTTTTTCTTCATTCACTATGTCGATGAATGTCCCTCCCATCTTATATACTCCTCATGGTCTATTTTTACTTTTCCCATTTTCATTGTGTGATGCTTCTTATTGTTGAACTCTATTTCCCATTCTTTACTACACTCATATATTATTAATCTTCCTGCAGCTTATTACAATCATCTTCATCTCTAGTTGGAAGCTCTTCTGCCTTGGCTATCCCTGGTGGGAGCTCCTAGGAGCAGGCGTCCATGAAATGATGATGGTCTTCATCTCTCATTCTTCTGAGCAGTTTTGGGTCATCTGCAAACATGCTCATATAGCTTTACTTTTTCTGGCATATCATTCATATATATCAAAAACATTATTGGCGCTAACACTGATCCCTGTGGCACTCCACTTGTGACGTTTCTCCAATCCAATTTTTCATCTTTTAACATGGTTCTCATTTCTCTGTTTGTCAGGTAGTTTTTGATCCATTCTGTCATTTTTCTCCCAAATCCTCCTCTGTGTTCTAGTTTCCACAGCAATCTCTTATGTGGAACTTTATCAAATGCCCTTTTTAGGTTCAAAAATATGCAGTCTGGCCATCCATTTCTCTCCTGTACTATATCTACAGGGGGACCTTGGGTAATGATGTCCTGGACCTGCGATGTCTAGAGGTTACGATACAACCCCCATAAATTATTATAATATCCTTGTTTTCACTTATTACATTTGTGTGTAGTAATTATAAACTTCCCGTATAAACTATTTACAACCTCGGTGTAAGAATACGTCGTTACGTGGTGCTTGACCGAGGAAGAAGGCAAGTGCATGTCCTGCTGTACACCATTTTGGCTTGTTGTACATTCACTCTCTTTGGTTTGTGTTCTTTTTTCATTTACCTTTTTTTTCATACAAATGTTTAGTGTCTAATTATGACTTTACCACTGTGCTAGCATAGGTGAGTCATTTAGGTGCTTGTGGCACTTTGATATAAGGATGGGGCTGATATTTCCTTCTGTTAAAGGGTTTGTTTGATTAATTACAAAACTGGGTTACAACGTGTTGTAGGAACAGTACTCTGTAGTAAGTCGAGGAGCCCTGTATTACTCTTGAATAAAACATAGATTTGTGACACAAGATTTACCTTGTCTGAATCCAGTTTACTTTTCCTCTTTGCAGATGGTCCACCCACTGTCTTTTAATTACCATCTCGCACAATTTGCACGTAACACTTACTAGAGAAACCGGTCTATCAGGGTTGGCATGATGAAAATCAAATGATTTTGATCATGTGATTATAATTGATTATAATCACAGAAAAAAATCACTGATTAAAATCAAAATCCTCTAATCTTAAATACAATGAGCATTGTATGCACTGTATACAATTCACATCATATTCAAAATTAAAGGATAGTGTGTTCATTGTAATGTTATACAAGCCTAATGATGCAATAGGCCTTGGGATTTTATTTTTTTTTAAATTACCATGTGTTCATAAGTGTTCACTCAAATATAATGTGTTTATTGTATGCATGACTTAAAAATTCCAGATAGTTGAAATTCCATCACTTTGGGTGACTGGAGATTTGAGGTCATATTCCTGGCTGTTGAGGCATGACTTGTACAGAACCTGTCCCAGAGGCCAGAGCAGGAAAGAATGTCAGGGAGGTAAATTTACTAAAGGGTTCTACTGGAACTATATTTGTCAAGCTGAATTTTCCATAGTCAAGTTATAGACTAGAGTGCGTCTGAAGCTATCTCAGGGATATACGGCCATGATGCTGACGTCGCCCCTGGCCGATGATTGTACACACTTCACACCTACCCGATTTCAGTTTTCCTTCATGTCAAATAGTAAAGTCAGGAAATCAGGTTGGAGTAAAGTGTGTGCAGTCGTTGGCTTGGAGCGGTGGCGGCACCAAGGCCTTGTATCCTGGAGGCAGCCTCAGATGCACTCTAATACATAACTTAGTTCTGTGGAAAGTACTGCTTTGGCAGTTCACGGAGTGGCCACGTGTGGCTCTGCCTGTATAGCCAAAACGGTCCATTCTAAAAAAAATGAGTGGGTTTCTAGGTTGGAAACTCAAAAATAGGTTTTTTCAGAGTCGTTTTTTGCGAATTTATTTGATTTTTTACCCTTTCGAGTCGGTTTTCGAGCCCGGTCGCTAATTAAAAAATATTTCCCTTTCATTTTGCCAAATTTTTCTGTAGCCCCAGAAATAAGGGAGTTATGGCGATTCGCACAAAAGCGGTTGATTTAAAAAAATTCACGGCTTAATGACAAGGCTGGGGCAAGTGTCCGTTCCATAGTATAGGATTCACTGCTCCTGTTCACCCTTCCTTTCAGGTTGGTCGATAAACCAGTACCTGGGGAAACTTGGGTAAAGTAAACTGTGGAAATCTGGACAGCATAGGGCCAAGTGTCCCCTGACTAGTGGATACGAGTCCACCACAGGCTCAAAAGGTCAAGGAGGCGGAAATGAGCGCCGATGCAACACGCAGCATCGCATGCTTCTCACTTTACAAGTATTACGTTATTAGGCAGACAGTAATTGTAGGCTAGTCTCTTGGTTACTAATTTTTCCCATCCCAGCCTGTTTTCCATATTGTAATTCTAAATATGTTAGGTTACAAGAGGAGCTTCATGAGCTTTATTTGTGAAATGACTGTGGAAGAGAAGCTGGAGTATGAGAAAATAATTGCTTCTGAGTTTACTTACACTTGATGTAATTTTATTAGCAGTGCTTTGGTAAATAAAATAAAAAAACATGAAAAATTCTTTGTCAAGTGTTGAGCCACAGTAATGTGTTAAATAACATTAAGCTGCTATTTTTTTTTGAGGAAGTCATTGGTACATTATAACTAATTTAATTCACTATAGCATAAGGGGCACAAATTTTATGACAAAAGCAATGACTAAAATAAATATATATATATATATATATATATATATATATATATATATATATATATCTATATATATATCTATCTATCTATCTATCTCTATATATATATATATATATATATATATATATATATATATATATATTGTTATGCCGGACGTGTTACTTGGGTTCCGTGTCGCCGTCAGGAGACTCCGTGGGAGGGAGATATGTAAACACTTTGCACAGCTTCTGTAGTTTAATATTCTTCCTTAGTAGTACACTTCACTCTGACTCTTCACTTACCACTAGCTTACTATGACTGGGACTGTCCCCTCTTGCCCTCTTCTCCTATATATATCCAGAACAGTACAGTCTAGAATGTTACACTATATTTTAGATCATACAAGAACATGTAGCAAAAATATGTGCGAGTTGGCAACACTTCCCGCCTGGCGCCTGGCCGCTAGCCCTGCAGGGAGTGGGCGTGCCTTGCTCCCCGCCCCCCTGCTCGCTCCTCCCGGAGCCTTCTAGAGGCCCATATATGCTGGGGGAAGCTTCCAGCACAACACTATCCCCCCTTTAATTGTGATCGTCCCGGTCACACACTTAGCTATATACAAACATAAGAGAATTAATCAAAAACATCATAACCGTCATATCTGTGTGGACGCCTGCGTTGTCTCTGTCTTCTGTTCGGTGCCTCCTGCAGTCTCCTGGTGCGCCTCGTCGTCGTCCGCTTCTTGGGGTGTCCCTGGAACATCTGCTGAAGCCGGGAGGTTATCTCCCTCGGTTGAAAGGTCCAGAAGACCTATGTCGTCGTCGACCTCCTCTCGGTCCTGGTCGTCCCTTGCATTTTCGTCGGCTGCTGGGTGTCTGTAGTTGTTCCAGGTGTAGTTTCCCGGACCGTGGTACCTCCATAGCCGGTTGACGTGGACAACTTTCGGCTTGGTCCTTTCCGTTCTCCGGATTCGGTAAGTCACGTCGGAGAGGCGTTCTAGCACAGTATAAGGGCCTTCCCACGGGCTCTGTAACTTCGGAGTCTGTCCTTTCTTCCTCTACGGGTTGTAAAGCCAAACTTGGTCTCCTTCCTTGAAGTCAACGTGGCTTGCCCTCATATTGTAACTGCGCTTCATGGCCTCCCCGGAGAACTTCAAGGCATCACGGACTTGATGGTGCACCTCTTCCAGCCGTTCCTCTAGTTGACGGGCAAAACTGGAGGCGTCCCTTGGAAGGCTTTCCCCAGGAGGCCTTCCTGTCAGTAGGTCCACTGGCAATCGCAGCTCACGTCCAAACATCAGCTTTGCCGGCGAATACCCCGTAGTCTCGTGGGCGGCAGACCTGTAGGCCATGAGGAGCGCAGGCAGCTCTTGATCCCATGAAGACTGATCATTGTTGCACTGCTTGGCCAACTCCTGGCCCAATGTCCAATTAAACCTCTCCACCATTCCATCTGACTGTGGGTGCAGAGGGGTGGTCCGGGTCTTCTTGATACCCAGGAGCTTGCAGCACTCAGCAAGGACTGTTGACTCAAAATTCCTTCCCTGGTCGGAATGGAGCTCGTTAGGCACACCGAAGCGACAGAAGAACTCCTCCACCAATACCTTAGCGATGGTAGTGGCTTCCTGGTCAGGGATGACGTAGGCTTCCGGCCACTTGGTGAAGTAATCCATTGTGACGCAGATGTACCTATTTCCGTTCGTCGTCAGAGGCAAGGGTCCTGCTATATCCACTGCCACCCGTTCCATGGGGGCTCCAACCTGGTATAGTTGCAATGGGGCACGGTGACGCTTCTTGGGGCCCTTCTTTGCACAGCACACCTCACACGCATGGCACCATTCTTCCACGTCCTTCCTCATGCCAACCCAGTAGAACCTTTGGCGCAGGCGACTGAGTGTCTTCTTTACCCCAAGGTGTCCGCTGGTGATGCTGTCGTGCATTTCTTTCAGGACGCCTTCCCGGGACTTCATAGGTAGCACCGTGGACCAGTAGTGGTCAAGACCATCATGAGAGACCCAGCGTCGCTGCAACACCCCGTTGTCCATCCGAAGAGTGTCCCACTGAGTCCAGTAATTCTTGGTGGTAGGGCTTTCTCTCGAGATTACTTCCCACCCAGGTCGCGTTGACGACTGACTCAGCCACTCCATAATTGGTCTCAGATCTCGGTCCTCCTGCTGCAGTTTTCCCAAGTCTTTCCATGGCACCTCCGCTGTCTGTTCCACTGTCATGCGGCGGCACATATTCTGGACGCTTTCCCTCTGGAGGCAATGTTGACACTCAGGTAGGCAAGGGCGCCGGCTCAAGCTGTCCGCGTTACCGTGTGTTAGCCCAGATCGGTGCACAGTAGTGTAGTGATGCTGCTCTAGTTTTCCTATCCAGCGAGCAAGCTGGCCCTCAGGGTTTTTCAGTGACTTCAACCACCGCAATGCAGCGTGATCCGTGCGGATGGTGAAAGTTGCACCGTACAGGTAAGCATGGGAAAAGTCAAGGCTCTTGACTACTGCCAGGAGTTCTTTCCGGGTCACGCAATAGTTTTTCTCGGCTGGGGTGAGCTTCTTGCTGAAGTAGGCCACAACCCGTTCCATGTCGGCACATGCCTGGGACAACACTCCACCAATCCCCTCATCACTGGCATCACAATCCAGTATAAAAGGCTTAGAGGGGTCTGGGTAGGTGAGTACGGGCGAGCTGATGAGGGCCTCCTTGAGCTTCTCAAAGGCAACCTGAGTTTCCGCTGTCCACTCAAACTTGCGCCCCTTCTTCGTCAGGAGGTGCAGTGGTGCAGCAATCGTAGCGAAGCCTTTCACAAACCTGCGGTGGTATGAGCACAACCCGAGGAAGCTCCGCAGCTCCTTCACGTTGGTGGGTGTCGGCCAGTCCTTTACCGCAGCCACCTTCTCAGGATCAGTGCGTACTCCAGCCTCGCTCACGATGTGTCCCAAGTATTGGACCTCCCTTTGGAATAGGCAGCATTTCTTCGGGCTGAGTTTAAGGTGTGCAGCTCTAAACCGGGCGAAAACCTCTGATAGCCTGTTTTCTCTTTGTCCTGCTCCGCCATTTTGACTTGGTGATACCCAGACTTTATATCCAGTGTTGAAAACCACTTGGAGCCCACCAAAGCGTCGAGCGTGTCGTCGATCCGTGGGAGTGGCTATGAATCCTTGAAGGTGAGATCGTTGAGGGCTCGGTAGTCCATTACCTCATCCATCTCCTTGCGATGGGCTGGTGCCATCCTTCGAGGAGCTTGCTTCACTGGGCGGTGGCTACCTGTGTTGATGTGGTGCTCTACCAGGTCCGTACACCCCAAGTCCAGGTCTCCTGTAGAAAACACATCTGCATTCCTCACGAGAAGCTCCCTGAGCTGTTCCACTTGGGGCCCCTCTAGACACTTGGAGCTCCTGTCAAACAGGTCGCGCAGGTAGTCAGGCAGCTCCTCCTGGGGCTTCGTCAGGGTTCTCCTGCAGACACAGGTTCTCGGTTCCTGGTCGATCTCTTGGCACAACCCTACCATGGTCCCTTGTTCTATTTTCTTTGGGCTGAAGGAGACATTGGCCACGACGACAGGCAATTCCGCTGCAGCGGGGTCTACCAAAGTACTGCCTACAATCACCCCGTTTTCTACCGGGCATCGACTTCCATTCTTTACCACATACAGGCTAGCCGGGGGGGCACCCGTAATTTGACAGGGTAACAGCATCTCTGACCTCGGAAGAATAATGGTGGTGCGCTTGACCGTCACTGGCAGGTCTTCTTTGTTCACAGTCGTCAGTGGCACCCTCCTTCCTCCTACTGTCAGCTGCTTAGCGCGGAAGTCCAGCTCGCACCTGTGGGAGACAAGATAATCCATGCAGGGGTCGTCCACGTCAGCCACGTAGACAGAGAGGAACTCTTCCTTTCCTCCGAGCTCAAACTTCACGTCCACTGGGCCTCTGAGCTCTGCGTAGTGTCCTGTGACTGAACAGTCGATGCGGCGTCTTAGGGAGCCGACGATGACTCACCACGTCAGGCCGCACCAATGTGCGTTCCGAGCCTGTGTCGACGACCACAGGCCACAACACTCCGTCAACCTTGCCCTCCACTTGGCAGCTTGTCATGGTGGTTCTTTTGCACACTGATATCTTCGGGGCATGTACAGGACAAACTGGTCGTTGCCCCCGTGAACCAGTCCTTCTTAGTTTCCCGATTGTTGGTCCCTCGTTGGGGGCACATTTTTCCGACACTCATTCTTCCAGTGCCCCTTTTCTCCACAGGTCCAGCACTTGGGTCCTTCCCTGGGCTTCTTCTTAGCGCTACCTTCATATTCCTTCTTCCTC
The DNA here is from genome assembly GCF_024679095.1 of Eriocheir sinensis. Lineage (NCBI taxonomy): Eukaryota > Metazoa > Arthropoda > Malacostraca > Decapoda > Varunidae > Eriocheir > Eriocheir sinensis. The sequence continues at coordinate 31,453 of NW_026111979.1, forward strand.
TTATAGCATTCGTTCTCCTTGTGCCCAACCTTCTCGCAGTACCAGCACGTACCTTGGAACCTGTCTGTGTCGCTGACAGCGCCCTTTCATGCCCTAAAGCCAGAAGTCGAGTCGTCCCTGAAGCTTGACAAGCTAGAGCAAACAAAGGACTCAACTCCATGGCACGTGCCAGAGCTTCCTGCATTGATGTTGGCTTAGCTTGGTTCACTTGTATCTTCAGCTGAGGGCTGTCCAGGGCATCGATGAATTGATCACGCAGCAAAACCGCCAGCAGGTCAGGGGTGGCACCTGGGTATGCCTTGTGCGCCATGCTCTCAAGGTCCTGAGCGAGTTCCTGAAGAGACTCGCCGCGCCTCCTGTTGCGGGTTCTGAACCTAACCCTGAAGAGCTCGTTCTGGTGCTTGGTCCCATATCGTTGCTCCAGCGCCTGCGCCAGCCCTCTGTAGCTGCCCTTTGTCGCATTGTCGAGCTGAGCAAGGACCTCCAGCGCCGCTCCTTTCAGGCTAGTGGCCAGCTGTATCGGGCACTCTTGGTCATCCCATCCGTTCCGGGCTGCCAACAGCTCAAACTGAGCGCGGTAAGCCTCCCAGGAGACCTTGCCATCAAACTCCTGAGGCTTCTTTCTAACAGGCGAAACCAGCAGACTCATGGGGCTGGCGAAACTTCTTGCGGGGATAAACTCAGGCAAAACAGGGCTCAAACTACCCCGGACTTGCGTAGGAGAAGCATCTTGGGTACAACTAGCCCCTGCAGGCACTGGCTGTTCGTTTCCAGCCAAGCAGTCTTCAAGGGCCTTCACTCTGTCACTTACGTAACAAACTGCCTGTTCAGTACGGTTCACCTTTCCCTGCACTTCTAATATTTCTTTGTGTGTCGTCTCCCGTACCACCTCCATCTCTTGTTGAAGATTTGTGTGTTCTTTCTCCACTTCTATCAGGCGTTGTCCTAACTTCGTGGTCACATCAGTCATTTCTCTTCGTACTGACTCACTTCCATCTTGTACTGCCTGTAGCTGTTGCTGTAATCCCGTGAAGCGGTCTTCTAGCTGTTCTTTGAGTTCTTGGAGTTTTCCTTCTTGTTGTTGCTGTGCTCTTTCTTGTTGTTCTTTGAGTTCTTGGAGTGCTCTTTCTTGTTTCTCCCCTTGTAGTCTCAAAGCTTCCAAGAGTTCAGTCAACACGTCGTCCCTCTGGGCAGCTTGGGAACGAGTCTCCATGGCGAAAAAAAAATGCCTACACTCCTGACGCCAATGTTATGCCGGGCGTGTTACTTGGGTTCCGTGTCGCCGTCAGGAGACTCCGTGGGAGGGAGATATGTAAATACTTTGCACAACTTCTGTAGTTTAATATTCTTCCTTAAAGGCGGTGTCACACTAGCACTTTTTCCGTCAACTTTTTCCGTCGTTTTTCTGAAAATCGTCGATATCTTGGCTGCGGCCTGTCACACACAAACGGTGTTTCGTCTGAAACTTTCCGTCGGCACAGACCATGGGAATGTAAACAAACATGGAGTCCACGCTGCGGCAAAGATACGCTGCTCTGAACCTAATACTGTGTATTGTGAGACTTAGACGAGCTAAACAAGCCAAAAAGCGTGCATGGATGCGCTCATGGTTGGCTCGTCGGGAAAGAGAAAGTGTGTACCACAGGCTGTTAAAAGAGCTGAGTTTAGAGGATCATGAGACTCTGAAGAATTGGATCAGGTTGGACAAGAGCCAGTACCACAGACTTCTGGAGTTAGTGACACCTCTTATTGCCAGAAGTGACACCAGGATGAGGAAGGCTGTCACTGCAGGAGAGCGTTTGAGACAGGTTGAAGCCACGCGGAAAGTCTCGGTCTTGGTCTTGGAAATGTAAACAAAGGCGGAAACGATCCTGATCGTCTGACAAATTCATGCGATAAGTTCATGCGGAACGATGAAAAATCGACGGAAATCGCATTAATCGACGGAAAAAGTGCTAGTGTGACACCGCCTTAAGGCGGTGTCACACTAGCACTTTTTCCGCACATTCCCATGGTCTGTGCCGACGGAAAGTTTCAGACGAAACACCGTTTGTGTGTGACAGGCCGCAGCCAAGATATCGACGATTTTCAGAAAAACGACGGAAAAAGTGCTAGTGTGACACCGCCTTTAGTAGTACACTTCACTCTGACTCTTTACTTACCACTAGCTTACTATGACTGGGACTGACTCTCTCGCCCTCTCCTCCTATATATATCCAGAACAGTACAGTCTCGAATGTTACAGTATATTTTAGATCATACAAGAACATGTGTAGCAGTCACCGCTCAAATTCCGTGTTCCTTCCTCTCAGTGAAAAGAAAATAGGGTGCTGCAAAGAAAACCTTAAGATTCTGTGTTTTCATGTTTAATGTTCATCGTCGATCCTTTACTCCCTCTGTCTTGTAGCGTCTTCAATGTTTAACTTTCCTTGTCCTCGTTTATCTTCCACTGTCTGTCTTCGTCCTTCTATTGTCAAATTATACACATAGTTCCACATATACACCAACACTTAAATGTCACCCACACTTCACAACATTCACATAAACGCATACACAAACAAACACCTTTTCTTAGTGTCTTGTCTATGTCGATGACCTCTGTAAGTTTGTCCAAATAAAGTAACCCTGGCGGATATGACTTTCTCTATCCGTGAACCGATTAGCACTTAGAACACTCGCTACCACCAACACATGTAGCAAAAATATATGCGAGTTGGCAACACTTCCCGCCTGGCGTCTGGCCGCGCCCCACGGGGCGCGGACGGCTCGCCTTGCTCCCCGCCCCCCTGCTCGCTCCTCCCGGAGCCTTCTAGAGGCACATGGACGCCGGGGGAAGCTTCCAGCACAACAATATTTCCCAATCCTGGGATATTTCCATATTCCACGTGGCAACACTCCACTCCCTTCTAGATGTGGAGAGCGACCTGACCTGACTTTTCCCTAGAGACTTACGTAATCTCATAAATACCCCTTCACCTGCCACTCTACATCTCTCTCTCTCTCCTCTATCGACGGTACTCCCATCCCTATTCTGCATAACAGCTAGTTCTTGTTTTCTCCTGAAAGAGATGTCTTCCGTGGGCCATTTGAGTTTGTACCTCCCGGCTTCTAGGTGGAGTTTGAGGGTTTTTCTTATACTCAAGGAATATTTCAGCTTTTTAGTCTCTCAGGAAGGGCGTCTGATACTCTCTAGAGTTGGTGGAGAACACCTGGTGACAGGTGCCACTGGCCAGGCCTCGAAAGGGTCGCAGAGTTGGGTTAGACATTTCGGAAAGTGGGAACGAATTGCTGGTTCCTCGCCTCCCTTGCCAGCTCTGCTCTGGGTGACTACGCCGGCCCCGTTCTATGGGACAAAACTTCGAGGACAATAGCTGAAAAGCGCCGGGTTGTGAAAGTCTCTCTTGTAACCGAGGCTCAGGATAAGCGATTGATCTTTGAGGCACGTTTTCAAGACCCTGTGGGAGCGACCTCCCAGTGTTGGAGGCATCTAACACAGCAGTATCTAATTTTTATCGAATTCAATTTATGGTCACAATTTAAGTTATTTCGAAAGCGCTTTTAATATTTGCCCAAACTGTTAACTCGCTTAAATTTCTAACAATGCCTTCGAACCTTAAGTGTGACGTCTGTCCCGGACGATTTGCAGCTCAGTACTTCCAGCTGAGTAGAACTTGCCGCCTCTGCGTTCAAAGATTACAACTTCAGAAGGCTGTGACTGAATGGAAAGTAAAACATAATGATCTTGAAAAGAAATTCGAAGCCCTTCAGGAATTTGTTGCAAGCAATGTGGCAGTGACTCCACCATCGATGGTGGAGAGGCCCTCCACCGAGACTGTGCCCTCTCCAGACGAATCTCCTGCTTTAAGCCGGCGTCACACTGGACCAAATCTGGCGAGCACGAGCTTTTGTTGGTAGCTTTTGCTCGCGGGATGGCTCGCTCGCTCGCAGGCAGTCAAATGAGCTCTTTGGTGCACCGATATGTGAATAATATATATTGCCTAGTGTATTGGATCCGTATACCCATGATATTAGAGAACTTATTCACATACTCGTTTGATGTTTGATGGTGTTTGTAATAATTTATAATATTGTGAAAACTAGTGTTGGTTTTTATTTTGATTTCTGGATCCCTGACCAAGACCAAGACCGCCCAGCTGAAGTAAACACTCGCCATGACCACCTTCGCTCCTAGTTCTAGAGTTCATTGGTCCTCCGGTATTATGCATTCTTTAATATTTAGAGTCAGGGACCATCCCGAGTTGTGGTACCACAGCCATCCACATTTATTTAAGTCTACGGTGAAGAAAGTTATGATGTTATGATGTTATACACACCATGGGTCTCCCTCCCTTCTCTTCAGCCATGACCGAACCCAGACTCGTCTTTTCTTCTTCTGAGCTTGTTGAATAACGGCAAGTAATGCCGTCACAGCTGCACACTTAGCCGTAATGCGAAGCGTAGGTGTAGTATGCGCCATGGTTGAGGCTTTGTTTACAATGTTGCTCGTCGCTCGCCCCTCGTCGCTCGTCAGTGTGACGACAACAGTGACTTGCTCGCGAGCAAAAGCTGCCAGCAAGAGCTCGTGCTCGCCAGATTTGGGTCCAGTGTGACGCCAGCTTTACGGGCGGACGTGTTACCTGCCTCACAGGTTGACTCCCAGCCTGCCTCACAGGCTGACCCCCAGCCTGCCTCACAGGCTAACCCCCAGCCTGTCTCACAGGCTAACACCCAGCCTGCCTCACAGGCTAACACCCAGCCTGCCTCACAGGCTAACCCCCAGCCTGCCTCACAGGACAACCGCCAGTCTGCCTCACAGGCTGACCCCCAGCCTGCCTCACAGGCTAACCCCCAGCCTGCCTCACAGGCTGACCCCAGCCTGCCTCACAGGCTGACCCCAGCCTGCCTCACAGGCTAACCCCCAGCCTGCTTCACAGGCTAACTCCAAGCCTGCCTCACAGGACAACTTCCAGCCTGCCCCACTTAACGCTTCTCTTCCTGCTTCACAGGATGTCGGGTTCCAACCTGTAAGGAATTGAGCCAAACCGAAGCAGGCAACCAAGGATTTACTGACCCCCACTACCTTCAATAGGTTCCAGGTGCTGGCAGACACCATGGAGGATGAGTTTGAGACTCGCCTAGTTGGGGACTCCATGGTGCGTGGCCAGCTGGTTGAGTTCTGTGGTCGTTCATCAAACGGCTGCAGAAAACGTTACTGCTATCCAGGTGCCAGACTGGATGACATCACCGCAGCGTGCGACCGAAACACCCTCTTTGTCATTCACGCGGGGACAAATGACGTAATGACAACCCGTTCTGAGGAACTGCTTGAGAAATACCGTTGCATGATCAAGCAGTATAAACGTAAAACGGATGCCAGTAACATCATAATCTCATGAATCCTCCCGGGGGTCGGTGCTGAATCTAACTTTTACAGTAAGGCCTTCAGCACAAACAACAGACTTCAGTCCTTTGCTCACAAGAAAACGTCCAGTTCGTTAACTTGTGGAACAGTTTTTACTACGATTCAGACTTGTTCCTTGCTGATGGCATCCACTTAAACCCTGTTGGAGCAGCCCATTTCAGGAGGCTGCTCTGTGACCAAGTGGCTCTTCGCAAGCCAAAAAACGCGGAGGCGAGAACACCAGCAGCTCCACCGTAAGGGAGCACTCAACCCGCGAAACCCCCGACTCAAATCACATTAAAGCTTGCTATGTAAACGCTCGAAGCCTACGTAACAAATTTGAAGACTTAGAAGTCTTCGCAGCTGCAAATCATTATCACATCATCAGAGTCACAGAATCTTGGATAGACACTTCAAATAGAGATTTCATTGCGGAATATAGATTACCGGGTTATACCATCTTTAGTCATGAAAGAGAGAATAGACAGGGTGGAGGCGTTATCTTTTATATCCACAACTCTCTCCATCCTGTATCCGTGAAAACAGATATTATAACCAATGCAGACACGGTCTTCATTGAAATTAAAAATAAATCTCGTAAAATAGTAATTGGACTTATCTACAGACCGCCAAGGCAGACTCTTGATATCGACCACGCATTCAGTGAATTATTATTAGAAACAAGTAGCAGTTGCGAGGCAGTAATTGTTGGGGACTTTAACTTGCCAGTGAAAAGATGGGGTGAACCGTTGAACTATCATACAGGGCTCGACCTGTACACAAATTTACTAGAAAGTGATTTACATCAACACGTTCAAGAACCGACTCGGAAAAATAATATACTTGACCTTATCTTTTCAACGACAGCTGATCTAGTTAACGAAGTAAATGTTGGTCCAATTTTTAGTTCTATCGATCACCGAACAATCACATTCAGCATCAATATGAAAGAAAATAAAGTAACTCCTAGTAAAGAAAAGGTGCCTGATTATCAGAGAGCGAATATGGTAAGACTCCGATCAATTCTAAACAATTCTGGCTGGATTGAAATCTCGGCGGAAACAGATATTGATCAATCTTGGGGGGCCTTCACCACAATATTGAACAATGCCATAAGCATATGCGCACCCTATCGTAACAGACGTTCAGCTTTTAAAAAGAAACCCAAATGGTGGAAAAACGAAATTCAAAATAGCCTATCTCTTAAAAAAAACACATATACAGTAGATACATATCAAGTCAGAGTGAAGCTGACAAACTAGAGTTGGACAGAATTCGCCGCGAAACCAAGAAATTAATAAAACGAAACAAGAAAAATCTTGAAGAATATATAGCAGAAACGAGTAAATCTAATCCTTAAGAATTTTTTTAGCTATGTAAATAATAAAAAGTCACTCACTTGTGGTATCGGACCGCTTGCTAATGATAATGGTAACCACGCGAACGATGAAAATGAAATGGCTACAATCGTAAATAACTTTTTCGCATCAGTATTTACCGACGAAGATTGTTGATCACCTCAACCGCCGGAGGTTAGAAGGACCGAAAAGATGTTAAGTGGCGTGCTCATCGTAGAAAGTGACATTTTACGCACAATTGAAAAGATTAAAGTAAGCAAAGCTCCTGGTCCAGACAAAATTACCCCTAGGGTCTTATAAGAAATTAAACATCAAATTTGTAAACCGCTCTCCATCATATTCAATAAATCTTTAACAGCTGGAAAAGTTCCGTCGGATTGGAAACTTGCAAATGTCACACCAATTTTCAAAAAGGGGGACAAGTCTCATTCAGGAAACTATCGACCAATTAGCCTGACATCGATTGTTTGTAAGTTAATGGAGACTATCAATATGGTGAAATTCTTCGAAGATAATAATATAATAAATAATTTGCAACATGGCTTCCGTAGTAAACGTTCGTGTTTAACTAACTTACTTGATTTTTTTTATTATATTTTTGAGGTGTTCGATGAAAGCAGATCAGTAAATATCATATATCTGGATTTTCAAAAGGCATTTGATAAGGTCCCCCACCAACGATTGCTCAGCAAACTATTGGCGCACGGTATCTCGGGTAACATTCACAATTGGCTTGTGGACTGGCTCTCTGAGCGGAAACAGAGAGTAGTTCTAAACGGTGTTACATCTAACTGGCTCGATGTCAGAAGCAGCGTACCTCAAGGATCAATGCTTGGCCCCATGCTCTTCTTAATTTATGTTAATGATATCGATGATGGGCTCACTTGCAAAGTATCAAAATTTGCTGATGACACAAAAATTGCAAGTAAAGTAACTGCAACACTCGACGAAGAAGCTTTACAATCAGATCTAGATCGACTTGCACGTTGGGCCAATCAATGGCAAATGAAATTTAACGTTGACAAATGTAAAGTGTTGCACATCGGTAAAAATAACAATCGCGTTCGGTACGTAATGAATGGCCAACAAATTTCTGTAGTAAGTAAAGAAAAGGATCTTGGAATCACTATATCAAGCGATTTAAAGCCCAGTCAGCATTGTTCAGAGGTAGTTAAAACTGCAAACAAATTGGTTGGCTTCATCGGACGAGTCTTTAACAATAAATCGGAAAAAAAGTAATATTAAAACTGTATAATTCGTTGGTTCGACCCCGTTTAGAGTACTGTGTACAGTTTTGGTCTCCCTGTTACAGAAAAGACATCGAAAAGTTGGAACGGGTTCAACGAAGAGTTACAAAGATGATTCCTAGGTTGAGAAATTTATCATATGAACAAAGGCTTAAAGAAGTAAATTTATTCAGCCTATCAAAACGAAGAATGCGAGGCGATCTAATAGAAGTGTTTAAAATGTTTAAAGGATTCAGTGACATTAATGCGGAAGATTACTTTTCAATTGATCGATCAAATAGAACAAGAAGAAATCACAATTTGAAGATAAGTGGTAAAAGATTCTCGTCGCACGAAGCTAAACACTTCTTCTTCAATCGAGTTGTTAATGTTTGGAACTCTCTACCCTGTGATGTCGTTGACAGTACAACAGTTACGGCCTTCAAGAATAGATTAGACAAGTATTTTGAATCCAACCAGCAACTAAGATATTACTCATTGTTATAATAACGTTATAGTTCTTTCGAATACTGGTGTCCTTGTCCGCTTTTATCGCCCGGTTAGTGGTAGCAGTAATGGTAGTTCTTTCCTCTTTCCTTCATAATTTCCATGCAGTTTTTCCATGCTGCATGGTTCTTTTTCCTTCCCTGCCAGCTTTGGCTGGAGGGATGGGGGGTGGGGAGGAGCCTTCGCCTTTGCTGTCCTTCATATTCCACCTTTGATTAGATAGTTAGTGTAGCTTGTCACAAACAGCCTCGTAAGGACCAGCAGGTCTGCTGTTGTTTGTTCTTTCTTTGTGTCCTTCCTCTCTCGCTCCTCCTTCTTCGCTCCCCCCTCTCTCTCTCTCCCTCCCCCTATCTCGTTCCCACCCTCTCTCTCTCCCTCCCTCGCCCTCTTCCTCCATCCCTCCCTCTCTCTCCCCCTTCCTCCCACGCCTTCCCCTTCCATCTCTCTCTCTCTCTCTCTCTCTCTCTCTCTCTCTCTGTAAAACATATACGCACATACACAAAACACATTGTTACACTCTTTCCGCCATATTTATTATATATTTCCAGATTCCACGCCAGCACCACTCCCTCACAGGTGTGGGGCGTGACCCGCCTTGACCTGACCCACGATTCCCCTGAGACACACTAATTCTCCTAATTACCCCCTCACCTGCGTCTCTCGTTCCTCGCGTTTCGCTCCTCCTACCCTCCCCTTTTCTCGCCCCTCCGTTTCCCTTGATCCCCCACCTCTGCCTCTCTCGCCCCCTTTCCCTCCCTCCTCTCTCTCTCTCTCTCTCTCTCTCTCTCTCTCTCTCTCTCTCTCTCTCTCTCTCTCTCTCTCTCTCTCTCTCTCGTACCCACTTCCCCTTTCCCCCCTCTTTTCTTTCCATCCCTCCCTCTCTCCCTCTCCCTTTCTCCTTCCAACCCTCCTCTCTCTCCCTCTCCCCCACCGCGCCTCAAATTCTTCCTCCTCTCTCTCTCTCTCTCTCTCTCTCTCTCTCTCTCTCTCTCTCTCTCTCTCTCTCTCTCTCTACAATGATGCCAGGCGACGAGTAAACAGATTAGTGCGTCAGGCAAAGCGTAGATATGAAGAAAATATTGCAGCCAACTGTAAAAATAATCCGAAATCCTTCTTCAATTACATAAACAACAGAAAGGCGATCAGGGCCCGTATCCTCGAGAGCTATTAACTTTTACTCTTAAAGTTACTATCAAAGTTAATAGTTTCAAATTATTAAGAGTAAAAGCTATCCTCGTCAACTTTGAGTGTAGGTATTAGCAAATCCTGGCTACTATTATCTTCTTCTTCTTCTTCTTTATGGCGGGCTCGTTGCTAAGGACGCCTCCGTGCAAAACGTAAACATCCGACATGAATTAAGTATATATTTCAAAAGACTAATAAAGAAAAGATGTATAAATGTACAACAGAAACATAATAAATGGCAAACACAAGAAAATGCTGAGTTTTGTGGCAGATAGAAGCAGCCTCAAAGGCTGTTTTTACTCCGTCACTCGTCAATACCCTCATCTCCCCTCCTGCGTCACGACTTGCTCTGCTGAAATTACCGCACCATAACCACGTCATCTGCCCCAATGAGCACATCTACGGGCCGGAGAACCAGCGCAGAAAAGGAGTAAGTTTAATTGGTCGCCAGATGAAACGGTCTTCTTACATCAAATTCATGAAAAAAGACGTATAATCAGAGGGTGTTATGGGAAGAGTATCACCCCTGAGGATAAGAAGAGAGCGTGGACTGAAGTGGCAGAAGCTGTAACAAGGTTAGTAATCACATATTCATGGTTCAATTAGCTTACAAACTAACCTAACCTAATCAATTGGGTATTTTTTACATAATAACACAACCACTGACCTTCCAAACAGAACATACCTTATTATTCTATATCTGAATAGTTTCATTATGACCATTTCTGCCACAACCCCCTCTCACTCAACAACCTAACATAACTAAACCTAACCATGCCAAACCTGCCCCGTCCTACCGAGCACATCCTAACTTAACATGCCAAGTTTGGTGGGGGGGAAGAGGGGGTTGGTATAGATAGTTAAGGCATATTTGCCTTGTTTTTATTCTTTATTTATTTTTATTTGTTTATTATTTTTTTTGTTGGGGGTGATGCTAGGCATGCCAGACTATGGACACTTTTACAAGTACTTTATGTCAAGACTATATGGGAATAGGTAGGTTTTGTGAAAATGGTAAAGTAAGATTAAAATAGTATATTTATAGCATTGGTCAAACAGATTATGGTGATATAATGTTAGATTGGAATGTACTCAAGATAATGAAATTAAGGTTAATGCTTTTATTTTTTTGTTACATATTCACATATTCATGATTCAAGTAACTTGCAAACTAACCTAACCTCGTCAAATGGGTATTTTTGTATACAAACACAACCACAGAGTTTCCAAACAGAACATACTTTTTCCTACTGCTTCACATGAATAGCATCATCATGACCATTTCTGCTGCAACCCCCACTCCCTCAACAATCTAACATAACTAAACCAACTCCTGCTAAACCTGTCCTACCTAACACATCCTAACCTAACATGGTAGATCCCTAAGTGCCAAACCTGCCCCGTCCTACCGAACACATCCTAACTTAACATGCCAAGTTTGTTGGGGGGGAAAAGGGGGTTGGTATAGATAGTTAAGGCATATTTGCCCTTTTTTATTCTTTATTTATTTTTATTTGTTTATTATTTATTTTTATTGGGGGGGATGCTAGGCATGCCAGACTATGGACACTTTTACAAGTACTTTATGTCAAGACTATATGGGAATAGGTAGGTTTTGTGAGAATGGTAAAGTAAGATTAAAATAGTATATTTATAGCATTGGTCAAACAGATTATGGTGATATAATGTTAGATTGGAATGTACTCAAGATAATGAAATTAAGGTTAACGCTTTTATTTTTTTTGTTACATATTCACATATCCATGATTCAAGTAACTTGCAAACTAACATAACCTCGTGAAATGGGTATTTTTGTATACAAACACAACCACAGAGTTTCCAAACTGGACATACTTTTTCCTACTGCTCCATGTGAATAGCATCATCATGACCATTTCTGCTGCAACCCCCACTCCCTCAACAATCTAACATAACTAAACCAACTCCTGCTAAACCTGTCCAACCTAACACGTCCTAACCTAACATGGTAGGTCCCCAAGTTTGTTAGGGTGGAAAGGGGGTTAGTATAAGAGAGTCAAGTCATATTTACCTCTTATTTTATTTATTCCTTATTGAGATTTTTTTTTGGGGGGGGTTGGGTTGGGCATGCCAGACTCTCAACACTTTTACAAGTATTTTATGTTAAGACTATATCGGAATAGGTAGATTTGATGAGAATGGTAAAGTAAGATTAAAATATTATTTTGATAGCATTGGTCAAACAGTTTCTGGTGATATAATGTTAGGTTAAAAGTACTCAAAAGAATGGAATTAAGATTAATGCTTTGAATTTTTTTGTATAGCTGTATTGTGTAATATCATCCTACTTAGAGAAAAGCATTTTAGAAAAGTAGGTAAAGAAAAGTAGTATTTATGGCCATGTTCATAACAACTAAAAAGTTAATGTCTTTTGATGCATGTAAATAAAATACTGGTACTGATTTAGCTTTCCATCACAGCATGTATTAAATGTTATTGGAGAAGGTATGGGAAATAAAAAGCATGCCATAGTGAAATGATTAAGAAACTTGCTTCACATTTATACCCTGACAGTGCCTTCCCTGGGAGTGGACCCCGTACGCAGGATGACTGTGAGAGGCGTTGGTACAACGTACAACAAAAATCAAAGCCTCTCATTGCCAAGTGCAAGAATGAGCAGCGGTAGACTGGTAATTTTTTTTTAGTTGTTATGTCTTTAAATGTAAAACTTATATTAGTTAGTTTTTTTATGTGCTCACAGAATGCAGCTATGCTGGCCACAATGCCTTTATTTCAGCTTAAAGTTAATAATAATGGCGCACATACACCAAGCCTCGGAGTCCCCGACTGGGGGGGGGACCACAAATTCCCCCAGGGAGGACTCCCCTTCTGGCTGCCGACCCGAGAGGTGTCTTGATAACTCCTCGAACCTCTTTCTTCTCAATTTCTGCAACATTCGCGGTCTTCGCTCTAATTTTCATTCTGTGGAACATCATCTCTCCTCCTCTAAACCTCACCTTCTCTTCCTTACCGAAACACAGGTTTCTGAGGCTACTGACAGCAATCTCTACTCTGTTCCCTCCTACTATCTCTATCCTAAATTTCAATCCAAAGCTGGATGTTGCGCCTACGTGCGCAACGACATCACTTGCTCTCGTGCCCACGACCTTGACTCTTCTGAATTTTCCACCATCTGGTTAAGACTTCACTGTCATTCTATTACTAAATACATCTGTGCTGTTTATCTCTCACCTAACTCTACCAACTATGTAAAATTCTTTGACTATTTGAATTCTAAAGTGGAGCACATCTTGACCTTCGCTGAAATCTCCATCCTAGGAGATTTCAATGTTCACCACCAGCTTTGGCTTTCATCCTCTTTCACTGACCATCCTGGTGAACAAGCCTACAACTTTGCTATCCTCAACGACCTAGAGCAGTTGGTCCAGCACCCTACACGTATTCCCGACCGTCTTGGAGATCGGCCCAACATTCTAGACCTCTTCCTTACCTCAAACCCTTCTGCTTATTCTGTCAAACTGTTCTCTCCGTTGGGCTCCTCCGATCACAATCTTATTTCTGCATCCTGTCCTATCGCTCCTGTACACCCTCTGGACCCGACGAAGAGGCGAAGCTTCTGGCATTTTGCTTCAGCTCGGTGGGACGACCTGAGGATGTACTTTTCCGATTTCCCGTGGAATGATTATTGCTTCCAGGATAGAGACCCCTCTGTGTGTGCACAGCGCATCACAGTGGTGAGTTTCTCTGGAATGGTGGCATACATTCCTCGTTCTTTCTCTACTCCTCACGCTAATATCCTTGGTTTATTCACGCTTGTTCTCGTGCTGTCAATGATAGAGAGGTAGCTCAAAAGGTACCAGAGCCTTCAAACTAATGCTAATTATGAACTATATATTTCTGCCCGAGATAGTGCCAAATCTATTCTCCGACTAACCAAAAATTCTTTAATTAATAGAAAATGCCAAAACCTTGCTTTCTCTAACTCTTCCCGTGACTTCTGGCATCTAGTAAAAACATCTCCTCCAACTTCACTTCTTCATCTTTCCCTCCACTCCTCAGTCCTGACGGCAACACTGCGGTCGCATCTATCTCTAAGGCTGAACTCTTCTCTCAAACTTTTCTAAAACTCCACTCTGGACGATTCTGGGCATATTCCTCCTACTCATCCCCCCTCTGACTCCTTTATGCCTGTTATAAAGATTCTTCAAAATGATGTTTTCTATGCCCTCTCTGGCCTCAATCCTCAGAAGGCTTATGGACCTGATGGAGTGCCTCCTATTGTCCTTAAAAACTGTGCCTCCGTGCTGTCACCCTGCCTGGTCAAACTCTTTCGCCTCTGCCTGTCAACATCTACCTTTCCTTCTTGCTGGAAGTATGCCTTTGCACAGCCTGTGCCTAAGAAGGGTGACCGCTCCAATCCCTCAAACTACCGTCCTATTGCTTTACTTTCTTGTCTATCTAAAGCTTTTGAATCAATCCTTAACCGGAAGATTCAAAAGCACCTTTCCACTTCTGACCTTCTATCTGATCGCCAGTATGGGTTCCGCAAGGGGCGTTCTACTGGTGATCTCCTAACCTTCTTAGCTGACTCTTGGTCATCCTCTCTTAGCCGTTTCGGTGAAACTTTTGCTATTGCGCTGGACATATCAAAAGCTTTTGATAGGGTCTGGCACAAATCTTTGCTTTCTAAACTACCCTCCTACGGTTTCTATCCTTCTCTCTGTACGTTTATCTCCAGTTTCCTTTCTGACCGTTCTATTTCTGCCGTGGTAGACGGTCACTGTTCTTCCCCTAAATCTATTAACAGTGGTGTCCCACAGGGTTCTGTCCTATCTCCCACTCTTTTTCTGTTGTTCATTGATGATCTTCTTTCCAAAACGAACTGTCCTATCCATTCCTACGCCGATGATTCCACTCTGCATTATTCAACTTCTTTTAATAGAAGACCCACCCTTCAGGAACTTAACGACTCAAGGCTGGAGGCTACAGGCTTAGCCTCAGACCTTACTATTATTTCCGATTGGCAAGAAGAACCTGGTGTTCTTCAACGCCAAAACACAGTTTCTCCACCTATCCACTCGACACAATCTTCCAAACAACTATCCCCTATTCTTTGACAACACCCAGCTATCACCTTCCTCAACACTAAACATCCTCGGTCTATCCTTAACTCAAAATCTCAACTGGAAACTTCATATCTCATCTCTTACTAAATCAGCTTCCTCGAGGCTGGGCGTTCTGTACCGTCTCCGCCAGTTCTTCTCCCCTGCACAGTTGCTGTCCATATACAGGGGCCTTGTCCGCCCTCGTATGGAGTATGCATCTCATGTGTGGGGGGGCTCCACTCACACAGCTCTTCTGGACAGAGTGGAGGCTAAGGCTCTTCGTCTCATCAGCTCTCCTCCTCATACTGATAGTCTTCTACCTCTTAAATTCCGCCGCAATGTTGCCTCTCTTTCTATCTTCTATCGATATTTCCACGCTGACTGCTCTTCTGAACTTGCTAACTGCATGCCTCCCCCTCCATGGCCCGCTGCACTCGACTTTCTAATCATGCTCATCCCTATACTGTCCAAACCCCTTATGCAAGAGTTAACCAGCATCTTCACTCTTTCATCCCTCACGCTTCCTTCATCTGTATTTCCTCCTGCCTACGACTTGAACTCTTTCAAGAGGAGGGTATCAGGACACCTCTCCTCCCGAAATTAACGTCTGATTTTGGACACTCCTTTAACCTCTGTTCGGGAGCAGTGAGTAGCGGGCCTTTTTTTCTTTTTTTTTCTTTGCGCCCTTGAGCTGTCTCCTTAGCTGTAAAAAAAAAAAAAAGAAAAAAAAAAAAGTTCATAGCAGTGAACTGCATATTTGATATAGAAATTTTTTTAATGTTCATCTGCCAATGACTATCAATCTATCTAAATACCTTGGTTGTCTTCCCCCAGTGAAGGGTTTTAGCCTAGCCAGGCACACACTTACTCACACATTCACACTCATGTACACCACTCTCTCAGCTGCACAGCCCCTGAGGGAGTAAAAAAGGCCCTCGCTGTATGGGGGATTAGTTGCACAGTTCAGACAGGGAACTTCCACACCAAGGCCTCACAGCATACACTGGTTTACCCCTGCCCCTTCATAACAATGACATTTCCCCCAGCACCTGAGTGCCCCACACGTGTGGCACCACAGATACGCAGGCGCCTGCCTATATAACTATGACATTAACTGTGGTAGATAAACTGGTGTATGACATCATAGGCTGCTCGTCTCATGTATTTGAAGGGGTACCAGAGCCACTCAGCATTGACATGATGTGCTAGGGATAGGACAGCAGCAACAGTCAAGCAGCAGTGAAATATTGACTGGCCTGTATGTTTTTGGCAAAAACTTTTATATTCTCATTAAAACAATTTATTAATCACCCTTAAATTCATATTCTTTGTAGATACACACTTTATTAGTATTGCTAGAGACCATCCCAGCACATTGTTCATTACTTGTGGAAAAGATACCATTAGCTGCTCCGGCAACAGCCACTACTTCAATATCTGCTGGCCCTATGACACCAGCCACTGCTCATCATCTGCTGGCCCTATGACACCAGCCACTGCTCATCATCTGCTGGCCCAATGACACCTGCCACTGCTTCATCATCTGCTGGCCCTATGACACCAGCCACTGCTTCATCATCTGCTGGCCCAATGACACCTGCCACTGCTTCATCATCTGCTGGCCCAATGACACCTGCCACTGCTTCATCATCTGCTGGCCCTATGACACCAGCCACTGCTTCATCATCTGCTGGCCCAATGACATCAGCCACTGCTTCATCATCTGCTGGCCCAATGACACCTGCCACTGCTTCATCATCTGCTGGCCCAATGACACCTGCCACTGCAAGGGATGACAATGAAGCTGCTCCACTACAGTCACCACCTACTTCATCGGAGTTAAGAGATGCCTTTCATAGGGCAGCAGTATAATGTTTTGATGCTGGGGCTGAATATTACTGCCTCAAGGCTATGATTTTCACTTTTTTTTTTTATTACTGAGGAGGTTAGGGTGGAAGGGGTGAAAAATAATCTGTGCTGTTTTTCGACAGAAATGGTTAGCAAATTCATTCAAAGCACAAAATTTACCAGAAAAAAAATTGTGTGCCATTGTGAGTGGGTTCACTTGAGATTGGGCTCCAATACACCTCCGTGGTCTAGTGGTCAGCATGCCTGGCTTCTACGCGGGCCCAGGTTCGAATCCCGGCCCGGGCAGTCGGCGTGCAGCTCACCCAGCTGATCATCCTCCCTCTCGGGCTGGTCGATAAATGACTACCTGGGGAAACTGTGGTAACCCGGATGTCAAACTGGCCCTGTGTCCCGGGGTAATGGGCTCCCTCCCACCACAGGCTCAAGGGCCAATGTCACGGAGATGAGCATTAGCTTATAACACCTTTAGGCACCGATCATATTTGCATTTTATGTAGTCTGTGATGCAGGCAGGATATTCATTAGCACCTAATTAGACTCATGCTGCTCTCCAGTGCTCTCTGATGAACTCACAATCAAAGATGTAGTATACCTATATGGTAGCATTGAGTAATCTTAGGTCACTTGGTAAAGTGTTCACCAAAGTCCGACCCAAGCTGACAACATAAACCTAAGCGTGTTTGCAAGCTGAGTGTTTAGAATATTGGCATAATAATAAAAGATGCTGAAAACTGGATTCCACTACTTTATTGAATATATGAATATTTATATACTGAATTTGTAATGGAGCCAAGATAAAAAAAGCTATGTTTTCAGCGGTCATACCATGATCTCATGAAAATAATTAGGTTGACATATATAAATAGTACTACGTATTTTGGTATGATGACCATTGCACGTTAATACCATAGCTTTGCGAGCATTGAGTAATCTTAGGTCACTTGGTAAAGTGTTCACATAAGTCCGACCCAAACTGACAACATAAACCTAAGCATGTTTGCAAGCTGAGTGCTTAGAATATTGGCATAATAATAAAAGATGCTGAAAACTAGATTCCACTAATAGAGTAATTATATACTGAATTTGTAATGGAGCCAAGATAAAAAGCTATGTTTTTCAGTGGTCATACCATGATCTCATGAAAATAAATAGGTTGACATATATAATTAATTACTACGTATTTTGTTATGATGACTATTGCACATTAATACCATAGCTTTGAATCCAATGATGAATATCTTCAAGCAAGACACAAATAGCAACAGATTGGTCACCAATTCACTCAGTAAACACAATACTCCAGAAAAGTAAACACTGAATTCACAATAAAGTTGTTTTTCCACTTGGAACTTTGTAAACAGAAACCAAGTAACCTCGTTTTACTTCACTCATAAGTCATGATGTTCGCGATGTGGTCACCTCGACCTTTCGTTCCTCCTCCCTCACACTGGCAGAGGTCTCTAACAAGCTTTCTTACCACCATTATCTCAATATGAATAACCAGCAGCAATAATTATAAATCATGACCCGTATCCTCGACAACTATTAATACTAAACTTGGTATTAACTTTCGACTTTGGTATTAACTTCACTCTCAAAGTGTATCCTCAACAACTATTAGCCTAATACCTACTCTTAACTTTGGTATTAACTTGAGAGTGCTGGCGAGGACTTATAAACACTTAATAGTAAAGTTAATAGTGAAACCCTGACCCAGACCCATATCAACATGGCCCCCGGATTTCCTCGTCCAGCCCGCCTCCGCAATTTAGAGTTTGATAGGGCGCTTTGGAACTGTATAACGATGGTGAACTTCTCAAGACATACATATTAGACCGTGCAGGAATGGAGTATGTGACTGATTTGGTGAGAAGAGAGCTACAAGATCCAGTTCAAAGGGAGCATTCCCGCACCCCGGGGTTGAGTGATTTTGACTTAAAGGTACTTGGCTACAGGAAAAATGCTGCAGTGTTCAAGTGATGAGTTAGGGGGTAAGCCAGAGTAGTGTAAGCAGGGTGATTGTGGAAACTCTGGCCGCCCTCAGTGACCCGTAGGTAGTCGGGAGGTTTATCCAGTCTCCCCTTGATAGGGTGGAGATCCGTGTAAAGCAAGCAGAATTCTACCAACTTGCCGGTGTTGTGGGAGTGATAGACTGCACCCATGTGAAAATAATGTCACCAAAGGAAAACGATGTAGTTTATGTCAACAGAAAAAAAAAATAAACATAGCTTGAACATACAATTAGTGTTTGATGCCTTTGTTATTGATTAAAATGTGAAATATTCGAGTTAAGGAAAACAAAACATGGGAAAAAAACTTTTATTTATAGCAGAAAGGTACACACATGCAAATGAAAAAGATGACATTAAAATTGCATTAAAATGTCATTTAGAATATGATTTATAATTATTGCTGCCGGTTATTCATATTGAGATAATGGTGGTAAGAAAGCTTGTTAGAGACGTCTGCCAGTGTGAGGGAGGAGGAACGACAGGTCGAGGTGACCACATCGCGAACATCATGACTTATGAGTGAAGTAAAACGAGGTTACTTGGTTTCTGTTTACAAAGTTCAAAGTGGAAAAAACTTTATTGTGAATTCAGTGTATACTTTTCTGGAGTATTGTGTTTACTGAGTGAATTGGTGACCAATCTGTTGCTATTTGTGTCTTGCTTGAAGATATTCATCATTGGATTCAAAGCTATGGTATTAATGTGCAATAGTCATCATAACAAAATATGTAGTAATTAATTATATATGTCAACCTATTTATTTTCATGAGATCATGGTATGACCACTGAAAAACATAGCTTTTTATCTTGGCTCCATTACAAATTCAGTATATAATTACTCTATTAGTGGAATCTAGTTTTCAGCATCTTTTATTATTATGCCAATATTCTAAGCACTCAGCTTGCAAACATGCTTAGGTTTATGTTGTCAGTTTGGGTCGGACTTATGTGAACACTTTACCAAGTGACCTAAGATTACTCAATGCTCGCAAAGCTATGGTATTAACGTGCAATGGTCATCATACCAAAATACGTAGTAATTAATTATATATGTCAACCTAATTATTTTCATGAGATCATGGTATGACCGCTGAAAACATAGCTTTTTTTTATCTTAGCTTCATTACAAATTCAGCATATAATTATTCATATATTCAATAAAGTAGTGGAATCCAGTTTTCAGCATCTTTTATTATTATGCCAATATTCTAAACACTCAGCTTGCAAACACGCTTAGGTTTATGTTGTCAGCTTGGGTCGGACTTAGGTGAACACTTTACCAAGTGACCTAAGATTACTCAATGCTACCATATAGGTATACTACATCTTTGATTGTGAGTTCATCAGAGAGCACTGGAGAGCAGCATGAGTCTAATTAGGTGCTAATGAATATCCTGCCTGCATCACAGACTACATAAAATGCAAATATGATCAGTGCCTAAAGGTGTTATAAGCTAATGATGGTATATATATATATATATATATATATATATATATATATATATATATATATATATATATATATATATATATATATATATATATATATATATATATATATATATATATATATATATATATATATATATATATATATATATATATGATGTCCCTCCCACTTTTGAAGGCCAAATGACGCCCCTGATTGTAACAACGCACCTTGTAACACCCATGACTGGGTGCCGGTGCAAATCTCCTCATTTAACACCGAGAAATTAATCTAGGCTCTAGGGAACTCAGAAAAATCCAAGTTAGAGAGTGCTGGCTGTGGAGATTGAACCAGTGACCTTCAACATACAAAGCCATGTCTGTCAGTCGAGCCAATAAAGGTAAAGGTAAAGTTGGGGCATACGCTATAGCAGCGCGTGGCCTCGGTGCTCATCTCCGTAACATTGGGCCTTGAGCCTGTGGTGAGAGGGAGCCCATTACCCCAGGACACAGGGCCAGTGTGACATCCGGGCTACCACAGTTTCCCCAGGTAGTCATTTATCGACCAGCCCGAGAGGGAGGATGATCAGCTGGGTGAGCTGCACGCCGACTGCCCAGGTCGGGATTCGAACCCGGGCCCGCGTAGAAGCCAGGCATGCTGACCACTAGACCACGGAGGCGTATTGGAGCCCAATCTCAAGTGAACCCACTCACAATGGCACATAATTTTTTTCCCGGTAAATTTTGTGCTTTGAATGAATTTGCTAATCATTTCTGTCGAAAAACAGCACAAATTATTTTTCACCCCTTCCACCATAACCTCCTCAGTAATAAAAAAAAAAAGTGACAAAATCATAGCCTTGAGGCAGTAATATTCAGCCCCAGCATCAAAAAATTATACTGCTGCCCTATGAAAGGCATCTCTTAACTCCGATGAAGTAGGTGGTGACTGGTGGAGCACCTTCATTGTCATCCCTTGCAGTGGCAGGTGTCATAGGGCCAGCAGATGATGAAGCAGTGGCTGGTGTCATAGGGCCAGCAGATGATGAAACAGTGGCTGGTGTCATAGGGCCAGCAGATGATGAAACAGTGGCTGGTGTCATAGGGCCAGCAGATGATGAAGCAGTGGCTGGTGTCATAGGGCCAGCAGATGATGAAACAGTGGCTGGTGTCATAGGGCCAGCAGATGATGAAGCAGTGGCTGGTGTCATAGGGCCAGCAGATATTGAAGCAGTGGCTGTTGCTGGAGCAGCTAATGGTATCTTTTCCACAAGTAATGAACAATGTGCTGGGATGGTCTCTAGCAATACTGATAAAGTGTGTATCTACAAAGAATATGAATTTAAGGGTAATTAATAAATTGTTTTAATAAGAATATAAAAGTTTTTGCCAAAAACATACAGGCCAGTCAATATTTCACTGCTGCTTGACTGTTGCTGCTGTCCTATGCCTAGCACATCATGTCAGTGCTGAATGGCTCTGGTACCCCTTCAAATACATGAGACGAGCAGCCTATGATGTCATACACCAGTTTATCTACCACAGTTAATGTCATAGTTATATAGGCAAGCGCCTGCGTATCTGTGGTGCCACGTGTGGGGCACTCAGGTGCTGGGGGAAATGTCATTGTTATGAAGGGGCAGGGGTAAACCAGTGTATGCTGTGAGGCCTTGGTGTGGAAGTTCCCTGCCTGAACTGTGCAGCTAATCCCCCATACAGTGAGGGCCTTTTTTACTCCCTCAGGGGCTGTGCAGCTGAGAGAGTGGTGTACATGAGTGTGAATGTGTGAGTAAGTGTGTGCCTGTCTTGGCTAAAACCCTTCACTGGGGGAAGACAACCAAGGTATTTAGATAGATTGATAGTCATTGACAGATGAACATTAAAAAAATTTCTATATCAAATATGCAGTTCACTGCTATGAACTTATTAACTTTAAGCTGAAATAAAGGCATTGTGGCCAGTATAGCTGCATTCTGTGAGCACATAAAAAACTAACTAATATATGTTTTACATTTAAAGACATAACAACAAAAAAATTACCAGTCTGCCGCTGCTCATTCTTGCACTTGGCAATGCAAGGCTTTGATTTTTGGTGTACGTTGTACCAACGCCTCTCACAGTCATCCTGCGTACGGGGTCCACTCCCAGGGAAGGCACTGTCAGGGTATAAATGTAAAGCAAGTTTCTTAATCGTTTCACTATGGCATGCTTTTTATTTCCCATAACTTCTCCAATAACATTTAATACATGCTGTGATGGAAAGCTAAATCAGTACCAATATTTTATTTACATGCATCATAAGACATTAACTTTTTAGTTGTTATGAACATGGCCATAAATACTACTTTTCATTACCTACTTTTCTAAAATGCTTTTCTCTAAGTAGGAGGATATTACACAATACAGCTATACAAAAAAATTCAAAGCATTAATCTTAATTCCATTCTTTTGAGTACTTCTAACCTAACATTATATCACCAGAAACTGTTTGACCAATGCTATCAAAATAATATTTTAATCTTACTTTACCATTCTCATCAAATCTACCTATTCCGATATAGTCTTAACATAAAATATTTGTAAAACTGTTGAGAGCCTGGCATGCCCAACCCACCCACCCACCAAAAAAATCTAAATAAGGAATAAATAAAATAACAGGTAAATATGACTTGACTCTCTTATACTAACCCCCTTTCCACCCTAACAAACTTGGGGACCTACCATGTTAGGTTAGGACGTGTTTGGTAGGACATGTTTAGCAGGAGTTGGTTTAGTTATGTTAGATTGCTGAGGAGTGGGGTTGCAGCAGAAATGGTCATGATGATGCTATTCACATGGAGCAGTAGGAAAAAGTATGTCCTGTTTGGAAACTCTGTGGCTGTGTTTGTATACAAAAACCCATTTGACGAGGTTAGGTTAGTTTGCAAGTTACTTGAATCATGGATATGTGAATATGTAACAAAAAAAAATAAAAGCGTTAACCTTAATTTCATTATCTTGAGTACATTCCAATCTAACATTATATCACCATAATCTGTTTGGCCAATGCTATAAATATACTATTTTAATCTTACTTTACCGTTCTCACGAAACCTACCTATTCCCATATAGTCTTGACATAAAGTACTTGTAAAAGTGTCCATAGTCTGGCATGCCTAGCATCCCCCCCCAATAAAAATAAATAATAAACAAATAAAAATAAATAAAGAATAAAAAAAGGGCAAATATGCCTTAACTAACTATACCAACCCCCTCTTCCCCCCCAACAAACTTGGCATGTTAAGTTAGGATGTGTTCGGTAGGACGGGGCAGGTTTGGCACTTGGGGATCTACCATGTTAGGTTAGGATGTGTTAGGTAGGACAGGTTTAGCAGGAGTTGGTTTAGTTATGTTAGATTGTTGAGGTAGTGGGGGTTGCAGCAGAAATGGTCATGATGATGCTATTCACGTGAAGCAGTAGGAAAAAGTATGTTCTGTTTGGAAACTCTGTGGTTGTGTTTGTATACAAAAATACCCATTTGACGAGGTTAGGTTAGTTTGCAAGTTGCTTGAATCATGAAGATGTGAATATGTAACAAAAAAATAAAAGCATTAACCTTAATTTTATTATCTTGAGTACATTCCAATCTAACATTATATCACCATAATCTGTTTGACCAATGCTATAAATATACTATTTTAATCTTACTTTACCATTCTCACAAAACCTACCCATTCCCATATAGTCTTGACATAAAGTAGTTGTAAAAGTGTCCATAGTCTGGCATGCCTAGCATCCCCCCCCCCCCCCACACACACTAATAAAAAAAATAATAAACAAATAAAAATAAATAAATAATGAAAACAGGGCAAATATGCCATAACTATCTATACCAACCCCCTCTTCCCACCCAAGAAACTTGGCATGTTAAGTTAGGATGTGTTCGGTAGGACAGGGCAGGTTTGGCATGGTTAGGTTTAGTTATGTTAGGTTGTTGAGGGAGAGGGGGTTGTGGCAGAAATGGTCATAATGAAACTATTCAGATACAGAATGAAAAGGTATGTTCTGTTTGGAAGGTCAGTGGTTGTGTTATTATGCAAAAAATACCCAATTGATTAGGTTAGGTTAGTTTGTAAGCTGATTGACAAGGCATCGTCCCTTCAGATTGGAAAAAGGCTAACGTGACACCGATTTTTAAGAAAGGAGACAAAAAAGTACTAGGTAATTACAGGCCCACTAGTCTAACTTCGGTTGTAGGTAAGCTACTTGAGGGCATAATTAGAGACAAAATTGTGAGTTACCTTGAAAGCCACTCATTAATTGGGGACTCACAACATGGCTTCCGAAACAAAAGATCCTGCCTATCAAACCTATTAACCTTTTATAACGACCTCTTCACTGTTTATGACGTAACCAAATCAGTGGACGTAGTCTATCTTGATTTCCAGAAAGCGTTTGATAAAGTCCCGCATCATAAATTACTTTACAAATTAAAGCAAATAGGTATTGACGGTCAAGTAAACCAATGGATCGCGAATTGGTTGAGCAACAGACAACAAAGAGTAGTGATTGACGGATTTAACTCAGAGTGGGCGCCGGTCACTAGCGGCGTCCCTCAGGGCTCGGTTCTTGGCCCAGTGCTCTTCATTATTTACATCAACGACGTGGATGTTGGACTCAATAACCGCATTAGTAAATTTGCAGACGACACAAAGATTGGTAACTCGGTTCTCACTGACGAAGACAGGCAAAGCCTCCAAGAGGATTTGCACACAATTTCAGCTTGGTCGGATAGATGGGAGATGCCATTTAACGTAGACAAGTGCCAGGTCCTTCAAGTTGGAACGAGGAATAAGAAGTTCGATTACGAAATGCGCGGTGTTAAACTCAAAAGCGTTCAATGCGTCAAGGACTTGGGGGTCAAAATCGCGTCAAACCTCAAATTCTCACAGCAATGCATCGATGCAGCAAATAAAGCGAACAGAATGTTGGGCTTCATTAAAAGAAACTTTTTATTAAAAAATAAAGATGTAATACTCCCGCTCTACAATAGTTTAGTCAGACCCCACTTAGAATATGCGGTACAGTTTTGGTCTCCCCACCATGCAAAGGATATTGCTAAATTAGAAGGTGTTCAGCGTCGGGCAACGATAATGATCCCTTCCTTGCGCGACAAATCCTACGAAGAAAGGCTTTCTACCCTTAACATGTTCTCTCTTGAGAAACGTCGCCTCCTAGGAAAACTGATCGAATGTTTTAAAATACTTAATGGTTTCACGAATGTAGACAGATCAACATTGTTTATGATCGATGACACTTTGCGCACGAGGAACAATGGCGTAAAACTCAGATGTAGACAAGTAAATTCAGACTGCACCAAATTTTTCTTCACCAACGTTGTAGTGCGAGAATGGAATAAGCTTCCACCATCAGTGGTCCAGTGTAACACGATTGAGTCCTTCAAAAATAAGCTCGACCGTCACTTCCTTCAACTTAGTATCAGCTAGAGTAGAAATGCGACGTTTTGGAGCCTTCTGATTAATGTAAAATCACTTAGGTTTAAGGACAGACCACCAAGTCTGGACCATGGGGTCTGTGTGGTCTGATTTTCTATGTAAATCTATGTAAATCTCTCTCTCTCTCTCTCTCTCTCTCTCTCTCTCTCTCTCTCTCTCTCACCTGCCACCATGGAGGTATTAAGGGTGGAGAGGCCCACAGCCCCGAGCGCGCTGTACTGGTGAGTGAAGCCAGTTTTCGTGGTCTCAGCTGTCAAGTCGGCCGCCATATTGTTCAAGCCGTGAGGTACGAATACGCGGGTGGTGCGCGCCTAACATGGAGGGCGCTTGCCCTTAGAGTACCACATCCATGGAGTACCGTAATGTTTTTATTTTCTCTTCTTACTGTTTTCCAGCACTTGAACATGCAGGCGTATGAAATATAAATAATTTTTCACTCTTAACCTTTGCCTTTGCCAAATTATAACTCAACGTGGTCTTGGCTCATCTTATAAGTAGTAGACACTTCAGCAGTGGCTCCGAATGAACAATTAACATTTCATTTAGTACTTCTAGGCTGGAACAAGAGTACAACCTGGCTCTGACTGCTGCTTGTGCCACACTGGACAAAATTACTCCCGTTCTTATACCTGACACACGCTTACACCTGACACACCCTGATGAAATCTTCCACGTTAAGGGGTTAGTGATCTCACCTGGCCTCGTCTTACACACCCTCCCACCAAGCCCTTGCCATTACTGGTTAGTGTCTGATTTGTGAAAAGGCTGGAGCAATGAGCCTCCACCCTTATGCACATCATGCATTAATACATTACTTTCAAGTGTTTGGTCAGATTGCTGGTGACGTAAGGTCAGGCAAGGTGATGGCAATGGCTGCTGTAAGATAGATCTTAACCTCAGTAGGAGACATGAACAGTAATTTCATTATCTCTTCGTACACCTGTCTGTGAATCAGCTTCGTAATTTATTACTGTAAATATACTGCAACAGGTAAGAAAATACTGTACATGATATCCAAGAAGCTCAGTAATGTAAACATCATCACCAAGAAATGCGGTGAGGACAATTCATCACCAAGATGTGCGGTCTTCTTTACAAATACAAGTTAGAAAATTGTAAGCGGCAAGCATGTACTGCCAGTCTACCACACGAACACTCATGAAATGTGACACGCGGACACGTGGTCTGGCCGGCTGCTCATGGAAGTACATCCATGTGGCCACTCCTCCCTGGCTTGAACAATATGGCCGACAAACAGTTTAGTGGCTTCAAACCGCGAGACTCCATGCCCCCCCTGTCTGCCACTCCCTCTTCCACACTCGCTCTCTCGCTCCCCCCTCTCTCTCTCCCTCCCCCTATCTCGTTCCCACCCTCTCTCTTTCCCTCCCCCTCGATCCTTCGCCCTCTTCCTCCCTCCATCCCTCCCACGCCTTCCCGTTCCATCTCTCTCTCTCTCTCTCTCTCTCTCTCACTTAAGCGCGCGCGCGTCCCACTGCCCTACGAAAAAGAAAAAGGAAAAGAAATAAATAGATAAACACAACTCACTAATTTGCTCCCTCCTCCTTACCAAGATGGTGCTAAAGAAATGCTCGACTTGCACAGGAAAGAAGAGAGAAAAAGCCAGGGGACGGCGAGGAACCAGCATGGATAAACGAGGAAATAAGGAAAGAAATAAAAGAAAGGAAGAGGTTAAACAGGAATAGGAGAAATGCAAGATGCAAAGAAGAGGAAGAAAGGTGGAAAAATTACATGTAGAACAAAGAACAAAGGTACAATTAAAGATAAGGAAGGAAATGTATAAACAAGAGGAGAAGATAACAAAGGAAGTTAAGGATAAGAAAGATGGAGGGAAAAAGATGTGGGAGTATATAAGAATACTTAAAGGGGAAAAGGTTAAGGATAAAGACACTTTAAGGATATATGGGGAGGACGGAGTGGAGCTGGAGAGAGGAAAGGTGGGGGAGGAAGTAAAAGGTTTTTGGAGTGGAGTGTACTGTTGTGCTGGAAGCTTCCCCCGGGGTCTATGGGCCTCTGGAAGACTCTGGGAGGAGCGAGCAGGGGGGCGGGGAGCAAGGCTCCGCTCGCGCCCCGCGGTGCCCGCGGCCAGGCGCCAGGCGGGAAGTGTTGCCAACTCGCACATATTTTTGCTACATGTTCTTGTATAATCGAATATATTCTGTAACGTTCTAGACTGTACTGTTCGGTATATATATATATATATATATATATATATATATATATATATATATATATATATATATATATATATATATATATATATATGAGAAGAGGGCGAGAGGAGTCAGTCCCAGTCCCAGTCTTAGTAAGCTAGTGGCCAGTGAAGAATCAAGAGTGAATTGTAGGGGAGAGCCGGTATGATTCGGACAGTGGGATGGTCCGGCCATCGCACTTATTGTAAAGTGTATGGGACTGAGTGCCGCGAGATTTTGTGTGAATGTGCAAAACTTTGTTGCCGTGGCCCACAAAGGGACAACCACGCCCTCAGAGCTGTTATTTTCGATGCAAGTCCTATTTTATGTTTTTTTGCATCTCGTATGTAATATTTTCAGGGTATATCGTAAGCTCTCGCTTCAAAAACGTTCCAATTAGCGAGATGTAAATTATTTCGGTGACGCAGCGATGCACGGCGAAGGTACTGCCGTACAACACGATCACCCAGCTCTCGTGCTGGAAAAGGAGTGTGACTACACATTTGCTTTTTGTTGAGTCGTGATGATTCGGACGGTTGATTTTTTCATGATTTTTATAAAATCTATATCAATTTAAATATTATAGGTGTTGCAACGGTTATAAAAAGGTTAATCTGGTTGATTTATATTCAGATATTATGCTTGTGAGAAGAGAAGGAAGCCATAATACCAAAAATTTTGAGATGTTTCTTGTAGTTTAGTTCTCCTTTTATTTTTTCCCCTCTAAATATTGAGAGGATACTTTGTCCTTATATAAATGTTTGGTAGAAGATATAATCTTGTTTATTAGCCAATCAAACTTAAGTTATATTAATATTATGGCGAGTATTATGAGTGTCCGTACCATCCCACCTCCCTGGCCGAACCATCACCACGGGTGGGGATGGTTCGGACGATTTAGAAACTTGTCTTTCACCACCTACATCTGAAAACTGGAAATAGCTACGAGTGTCATATTAGCAGCCTAAAGAGCCAAAGGATGGAGGAACATTTTGAGATCAACAAAATTACACTACTACTTAAACTATTTTTCTAAAAATATTTTTCTCAAAAGTGTCTGAATCATTCCGGCTCTCCCCTACTACTAAGGAAGAATATTAAACTACAGAAGCTGTGCAAGGTGTTTTCATATCTCCCTCTCACGGAGTCTTGTGACGGCGACACGGAACCCAAGTATACGTCCGGCATAACAGTACAGAAAACATGGAAATTATATAAAGGAAGTTTGGAACACAGAGAAGAGAGAGGAGTATGTAAGGGAGTATAAACAGGTAAAAAAGGACATAGAGGAAAACCAGTCAATAGAATGCAGAATAAAAAAAGCAGTTGGAACAGACAAAATAAAGCCAGAATTGTACAAAGAATTTGCCAAAAGTAAAGTATTACTGAAGGTGTTGGTTGAAGACCTTGGGGCAGTATTAGAGACAGGGAGGATACCAGAGGGATGGAGGGACTCTAGGACAGTCATGTTGCCAAAGAAGTGTAAACCAAAGGTTACAGAACTAAGGCCAATAGCTCTGACGAATGTAGGGTACAAGCTAATGATGGCTGTGATTAGAACTAGCTTGGAGGAACACATTAGGATAAATGGTATAGGTAAGGATACACAGGCAGGATTTACAGAGGGAAGCAGAATAGAAAACAACCTATTTATTCTAAGATATTGTGTAGAAGGAGCATATAAGATGGGAAAACCAATGATAGCAATCTCGATAGATTTTGCAAAGGCCTATGACAGTGCAAGAAGAGATAAGTTAATAGAAGTTTTAAAGGATAGCAAGGTAAACCCGGATATAATTAACTTCATAGCAGGAGTGTATGTAGGAGATAGAACTAAGGTAGAGATAGATAAAGAAGAGGAGGAGATAGAAATAGAAGTGACCAGTGGGATCAGACAGGGATCTACTGCCTCAACTACACTGTTTAAAATGATAACATTTAAAATAATTCAGGAGTTAGAGGAGCTAGACTGTGGGTATAAAGATGAGGCATTCAGGATTACCTCACTCTTCTTTGCAGATGATGGCAAGGTTTTGGCAAATAGTGTAGGGGAAGCAGTACAGGTGACAGAGAAGATGGAGACTATAGCTAAAGAATATGGACAAGAAGTAAATGAGCAGAAAAGCAACATTATCATTTTTAATATGGAAAACAAACCAGAAAGTATAGGGGGCATTAATTAGTGTTGGGGATAGAATTAAACATTTAGGAATAATAGTTAATGACAAAATAAACTGTTTTCAAATGCAAAAGGAAGAAATGTTCAGGAAAGCGAGAAGGCTAGCAAATATGACATACAATGTAATTGAAAAAAGCTGTTCAAGAATGTTAATAGGAAAGACGTATTGGAAAAATGTTGCACTGCCATCCATCCTGTACGGGGTAAATATAATAAACATCACAAAGACAGACATAAGAAAGTTGCAGAGGATAGAGAATGGGGTGTACAGGAAGATTTTGAGGGCACCAATGTGCACAGGAAGCAGCACTCCGGGGGGAAATAGGAAGCTCCAGTGTTAAAAACAGGATAAGGGAGGGACAGTGGAAGTACCTTAGGTATGTCCTAGTAGATGGAAATGATTTGGTGAGAAGGGTGGGAGAGGAGATGATAGAGAAGAGACAAAGTAGGTGGGTGAGATTTGTTGAATGAACTGAGAGCAACAGAGGGACTGAGTGTGAGTGTGAGGAATGAGACAAAGGAGAGTATAAAGCAGAGAATGAGAGAGGTGGATACAAGAGAGTGGAAGAGGCAAATGGATGAGAAAGCAAGCCTTAAGATATTATATAGAAAATGGAGACAAGAGTTGGGAGGGCAAGAGGAGGTATACACCAACAACCAAGCCTCAGAAGTGCTATTCAGATGCAGGACAAACAACATGCAACTAAAAGACAGAAACAGACACCGGCAAGAGGAAACCAAGTGTGACATGTGCGAAGCTGAAAACGAAGACCTGCGACACTTCCTGCTCTGGTGCCCGGCCAATGCAGAGGAAAGAAAAAAGTGTGTGAGGCTGCAGCAGCCTTAGGAGGAAGAAGAGGACGACACCATTGGAAAAAATTTATTTGAAAATGAACACACGGAAGAAACAAAAGAAACAGCACACAAGTTTTGGACAATAAGAGAAAAAGGAATGAAAGAAAAAGAGGAAGATAATAGACCCAGACAGTAGACACACATCGGGGAGTGCCGTTACAAAGGCAAAACTCCCGAACGACTACTACTACTACTATTTTTTTTCTACATAAATGATACCTTCACCCATATTTATTTTCCCGGCACATAATCATGGAGGGCTCCATAGCTTGGAGGTCATTAGCCCCAACTCTGTTCGCTAATGACTGTGGCATCTAACCATATCACTAATACTACCTACCACTAAATCACCTATCATCTATTACGTCCAGTATTACTACTACTACTACTACTACTACTACTACTACTACTACTACTACTACTACTACTACCACCACCAGAAAAAGCTACGTATCAGGTAAACGGCAGGAACAGGGACGGGGAAACAGAACTGTAGCTGTAGGGCAGGGCAGATAGAAACAGTAGAACACCTAATAGTGGAATGCAGCAACTATGAGAGGCAGAGAGGGGAGTTGGTGGCAGGAGTAGTGATGGTAATAGGCAGAGAGGAGTGGGCTAGGAGGCTAGAGGAGGAAAACGGGGCGATCTGCACGGTGTTGGGGCTGTATGGAGACAAAAAGGAAACAGAAAGAAGAATGGTAAAGCTGGCAAAAGTGTTCCTCGCGCAGTGCTGGGAAAAAAGGGCACAAATGTCTGAATAAGTGTAGCTAAGTGGCTTTATTTCAGATTAGAAAATAACATAACACTGAAAAGAAAGTTGTGTGAATAAGAAGGGAGGAAGGAGAGGAGGACCTAAGAAGCGATACAAAGCGTTACAGGTCAAAAGAAGAAGAAGAAGAAGAAGGGAGTGCCGTTACAAAGGCAAGACTCCTGCGCCGACAACTCAACTAAACTCAACGTACGCGTAGTCGCCGCCTTCTGCAAACGGAGAGAAAAATAACTGGAGGGGAAGGAAGGGCAAGGTGTGAAGACCCTAGAAGCGGCTGTGGTCCCATAGCCTAACTAGCCCCATAAAAAAACCCAAGAAGAAGAAGAAGACCCAAGAAGCGGTGCAAAGCGTCACGGGGCTACGGAAGAAGAAGAGGAGGGCGTAATTTCTCACAAGTGAGTGCTCCTTCCATTGTTGACT
This sequence comes from Eriocheir sinensis, assembly GCF_024679095.1. Lineage (NCBI taxonomy): Eukaryota > Metazoa > Arthropoda > Malacostraca > Decapoda > Varunidae > Eriocheir > Eriocheir sinensis. The sequence continues at coordinate 63,473 of NW_026111979.1, forward strand.
GTGCCTTAGTTTGTTGTGTCCAATACTTACTTCGGTTACTTTGGTCGATTTTGCCTGTTACTGGCACAGCTGAGGAGGGCCTCCACTGATTCCAGGCACTTCCCCTTCCCCTGCTCTCTGGATGACTTGAGGCAGGGTGTTGTGGTGGCAGCCTGGTATGGGTGGTTCATCTGGTAGCTTGCTGAGCCACTTGTCCAGTTTATATTTGAAGGACCCTACTGGTAACCCTGTTAGGTCCCTCAAGCTTCTTGGCAAGCAGTTAAAGAGTCTGGTACCGTTGTGTGTGAAGGGTTTACAGTCCATCCGCCCCAGTGACGATGTGCCCCAAGTCCATTCGCCCCCGAGGTTGGGGCGAATCTACTTCATCGATAGTTGATGCGTCCCAACTAGGGTTTCCTGTTTTTGGGATTTTATGGCATCCCGGGATTCCGGGAAAAATCCAGACTTTTCCCGGGATCCCGGGATTTCCCGTAGCAGATAATGTGCTCTATTATAATTCGTAAGTGAACCTCAGTTGGACTTTTTTTTTTTTTTTTTTTTTTTTTAGTAACGAGCGACTCTTAGAGTATAAAAAAAAGACAGAGAAACTACGTAACTACTTACCGTGTGAAAGTATGAAGAAAGTATTTTAAATGACATGGAGTTTCCTTATATGTATAGAATATGAATATTTGCATATTACCATATCCATATAGAAGCTTGGCCAGTGGCACTGACCACCTCCACTGACCCCCATCAAGCTACCATGTTCCACAATATTGTAATTTGTAAACAACACAGAAAATGAAACTATTATTTATTTACTGGCTCAGCCACCGAAGTAGAATTATGGTTAGAACAAAGAAATTATTATGATAGCAATTAGCATGAAGCAGGCCACACCAACTCCTTTCACATTACAAAATTAACACACGTTACACAGTACACACCTTTACACAGGGATGGAACAGAATAGACTAAGCTCACTCACTGCCAGAAGTGTACGAGAACAGTACGTGTCGGGCCGACAGTCCGACACGTACTGTTCTCGTACAGCTGATTTAGCCCATCGCTGTCTCGCTCCCAAGTCCTAACCCAGGCATCTCTCTCTCTCTCTCTCTCTCTCTCTCTCTCTCTCTCTCTCTCTCTCATACATTTTCGTATTTTGTAGCCGACATAAGAGAGAAAAAAAAAAAAGTATACCGGGATTTCCCGGGATTTCGTAAATTTCCCGGGAAGGAAAAAAAAGCCCATTTATGGCCGGGATCCCGGGATCCCGGGAAGGAAACCCTAGTCCCAACTGCTCAATATTGATTGATTGACGAAGAGGACACCATCGGAAGAGCTCTTTTTGAAAACACAGAAATGGAGACAGCAAAGACAGTACTATATAAATTTTGGCAAAAAAGAGAAAAGAAAAGAAAGGGGAGACGTAAAGAAATTTAGAAACTCAAAAGACCCAGACCGAGAAAGACCGAGAAAGACCATGCACAGACCCACGCCGCCACGCGGTTTGAAAAACTGTCCGGGTCTAACAGAAAAAAACAGTAAAGTCGTGGTGGAGGAAAGTAGTGGAGGGAGGCAACCTGCAAGAGGTGTGAGTTCAATGGAGTGGTTAAATAAGAAGCATTGTGCAGAAAGTGTGAAGAAGAGAGAGCCGGCAGGGAGACCTGCAAAAGATGCGAGCGTGGGATGCAATGTGACAGCTGCCAGGTGTGGCACTACGTCACGTGTGAGCAGGTGGAGGATGGGGTGTACGAAGCGCTGAAGAGCAAACGGGCACCCTGTGGTCCTGCACACCCTGCAACCCCAAGGTAAGGTAGACCAGATCATGAAAGAAAACAAGGAGATGAAGAAAGAGCTGCATGGCCTGAAGGAGAAGAATGATCTGATGGTTAAGAAGATGGAAGAGATAGAAGAGAAGTGGAAGGAGAGGGAGAACAAGATGGAGGAGGAGAAGGGAGATCTTAAGGCAGAACTGAACAAGTGAAAGAAGATGAATGATAAATTGAAAGAGAACTTTGAGAGTTTTGAAGAGAAAGTGAGGGTGAAAGAGGAGGAGATGGTGAGGAGAGTGACTGAGAGAGTGTTTGAGAACCTGGAAGAGAGGGAAGAAAGAGAGAAGAGAAACATAAGAACATAAGAACGCAGGAGTCTACAAGAGGCCGGTAGGCCTGTACGAGGCAGCTCCTTTGACCCTAAGCTCCCGTGTATCTAACCCCACCTAATATCGCTGTCCATGAATTTATCTAGTCTATTTTTGAATGTGACAATTGTATTGGCACTCACCACATGACTGCTAAGCCTATTCCACTCATCCACCACCCTGTTAGTAAACCAATTTTTGCCTATGTCCCTGTTGAATCTGAATTTATCCAGTTTAAACCCGTTACTTCGTGTCCTACCCGGTTCTCTTACCAACAAAACCTTATGAATGTCTCCCTTATTAAAGCCCTTCATCCATTTATAAACCTCGATCATGTCTCCACGCACCCTTCGCCTTTCTAGAGAATGCAAGTTTAACTGTTTGAGTCTTCCCTCGTATGGCAAGTTTCTCAACCCCTGAATCATCTTAGTCATTCTCCTCTGCACCGATTCTAACATTTTGATATCCATTCTATAGTAAGGTGACCAGAACTGAACCGCATAGTCAAGATGAGGTCTAACTAATGCTAAATATAGTTTGAGGAAGACTTCGGGGCTTCTGTTGCTTACGCTCCTTGAAATAAATCCCAGTACCCTATTAGCTCGATTTCTAGCTTGAATGCATTGTGCCCTTGGATGGAGATCAGAGCTCACTAAGACCCCTAAATCCCTCTCGCACCCAGACCTACTTATGAGAGTGTCATTTAAGCAATAGTTATGTGAGGGGTTGTTCCTACCTACACTCAGAATACTGCACTTCCCTACATTGAACTCCATCTGCCATTTATCCGCCCAGTCATATAATCTGTTGAGTTCACCATGGAGAATACTAGCGTCCTGATCCGACTCAATTACTCTACCGATCTTGATATCATCTGCAAATTTACTAACATCACTACTAATTCCTGTATCTAAGTCATTGATATAAATAATAAACAAAAGTGGACCTAATACCGAACCTTGTGGGACCCCACTCATAACACATCCCCAGTCAGATCTTTTACCATTGATTTGCACTCTTTGCTTCCTATTGCTAAGCCACGCCTTGACCCAGTTCAAAACTTTACCCTCTACTCCGTGAGCCTGTAATTTAAGCAACAGTCGTTGGTGAGGAACTTTGTCAAGAAAGAAAGAAGAATGTGATCATGTTTAATGTAAGGGAAAGCAGTAAGGATGATGCAAGAGAAAGGAAGATGGAGGACAAAGAGCTGTGTGAGTATGTGTTCAGGGACAAGCTTGGGGTGGAAGGAGCTCAGGTAGAAAAGGTGTACAGGCTGGGAGTGAGAGGGAGAGGGAGAGAGCGGCCACTAGTTGCATGTCTGAGTAACGTGTACGCAAAGTGTGGAGTGATTAACCCGGTAGCAGCGACGGGCCAAATTTGTGGCTTTACCGTGTAGCAGCGACGGGCCAAATTTGTGCCATGATATAACCCCCCAAAAATAGATAATACATAATCTGATCACAAATGCTTTGATATATATTATGAAATGATTTGTATGAGGGGTGATTTTTTCTCATTTTTCTTGCTTAGAGGGACCATTAAGAAACATGATCCCCGCTGCTACCGGGTTAAGAGAGGTAAAGAGCTGAGTTATGTACGAGAGGAAGAGATTAAAAACATCAGGATTGGTGTAGATAAAACAAAGAAAGAGAGAGAGGAAGATGCAGAGCTAAGGGAAGAACTACAAGAGAAAAGGAGGGAGGGAGGCAAATGGATAATAAAGAAAGGCAGGGTTGTGAGGGTGGCAGAGCATCAAGGTAGGGAATGAGATGGGGAGAGAGGGGAAAGAAAAGGGGAGGGGGAAGTATTTGCAGCAGTGAAAGTATTGAATGTGCAGGGGTTAACTAAAACTAAGGGGAAGGAAGTGGAGGAATTAGTTAAGGGCAATAGTATAGTTTGTTTAACGGAAACCCAGAAAAAATGTAGGGAGGTTAATTTTGGTGATAATTTTGAAGTCTTAGACAGTATGAGAGAGGAAAAGGACAGAAGGGGAGGAGGACTAATGATTATTTACAGAAAAGGAAAAGGAACAACATTATGTTAAATAGAAACAAAATGTAAGGATGTATTACACACAATAGGAAAAATAGAAAAATGGGAGGTTAGGTTAGTGCTAGTCTACTTTAGTGTTGGTGATGGAGAGAGAAACAAGGAAATAACACAAGAAATAGAAAAAATAATAGAGGAAAACTCAGAACCTCTGATGATAATGGGTAACTTTAATGGACATGTTGGGTTCAAGGAAACACAAAAAGTAAACAGGAATGGGGAGGTGATTTTACAGTGGATGGAAAAGTATGGACTGATTATGTTAAATGATGACGAGAGGTGCAAGGGAGAAGTGACATGGAGCCGAGATGGACAGCAGAGTGTAATAGATTATGTATTGGTGACAGACAAGGTGTACAATAGGTTCCATAAAATGAGGATAGATGAGAAAAAGGAAGAATATGATCTTTCAGACCATAACCTGATAGAGGTGTAATTAAGGGTAAAAGAAGAAAAGAGGGAGTTCAAGAAAAATGAATGGATTGAGAGGGAGTACTATAAAACAGATAAATCATCGCTAGAAAGCTTTAGGAAAAAGCTAGAAGAAAGTGTGATGAGGAATAAGGTGGACAGTATAGGAGAACTGGAGGAAAAAATGAGAGAAACAGCAGATGCAGTGCTAAAAAGTGTATATAGAAGAAGAGAGAAAAAGCTACGGGACGGCGAGGAACCAGCATGGATAAACGAGGAAATAAGGAAAGAAATAAAAGAAAGGAAGAGGTTAAACAGGAATAGGAGAAATGCAAAATGCAAAGAAGAGGAAGAAAGGTGGCAAAAATTATATGTAGAACAAAGGTACAATTAAAGATAAGGAAGGAAATGTACAAACAAGAGGAGAAGATAACAAAGGAAATTAAGGATAAGAAAGATGGAGGAAAAAAGATGTGGGAGTATATAAGAATACTTAAAGGGGAAAAGGCTAAGGATAAAGACACTTTAAGGATATATGGGGAGGACGGAGTGGAGCTGGAGAGAGGAAAGGTGGGGGAGGAAGTAAAAGGTTTTTGGAGTGGAGTGTACAGAAAACATGGAAATTATAATATAAAGGAAGTTTGGAACACAGAGAAGAGAGAGGAGTATGTAAGGGAGTATGAACAGGTAAAAAAGGACATAGAGGAAAACCAGGCTGTAAGGTTGGAGGATATTAATGAGCTGAGGGCAGTGGGGTGGCAGCATACTGAAAAATGTGGACTAGAAGTGAAAGAACACATGGAAATGACAAGAAGGGTGAAGGGGGGATACATATATCTGGAAGAAGAAAGCATAAGGGAAGATAGAGTAATTAAATGTATCAATAGAATGAAGAATAAAAAAGCAGTTGGAACAGACAAAATAAAGCCAGAATTGTACAAACAATTTGCCAAAAGTAAAGTATTACTGAAGGTGTTGGTTGAAGACCTTGGGGCAGTATTAGAGACAGGGAGGATACCAGAGGGATGGAGGGACTCTAGGACAGTCATGTTACCAAAGAAGTGTAAACCAAAGGTTAAAGAACTAAGGCCAATAGCTCTGACGAATGTAGGGTACAAGCTAATGATGGCTGTGATTAGAACTAGCTTGGAGGAACACATTAGGATAAATAATATAGGTAAGGATACACAGGCAGGATTCACAGAGGGAAGCCGGATAGAAAACAACCTATTTATTCTAAGATATTGTGTAGAAGGAGCATATAAGATGAGGAAACCATTGATAGTAATCTCGATAGATTTTGCAAAGACCTATGACAGTGTAAGAAGAGATAAGTTAATAGAAGTTTTAAAGGATAGCAAGGTAAACCCAGATATAATAAACTTCATAGCATAGGAGATAGAACTAAGATAGAGATAGATAAAGAAGAGGAGGAGATAGAAATAGAAGTGACCAGTGGGATTAGACAGGGATGTACTGCCTCAACTACACTGTTTAAGATGATTACTTTTAAAATAATTCAGGAGCTAGAGGAGCTAGAATGTGGGTACAAAGATGAGGCATTCAGGATTACCTCACTCTTCTTTGCAGATGATGGCAAGGTTTTGGCAAATAGTGTAGGGGAAGCAGTACAGGTGACAGAGAAGATGGAGACTATAGCTAAAGAATATGGACTAGAAGTAAATAAGCAGAAAAGCAACATTATCATTTTTAATATGGAAAACAAACCAGAAAGTATAGGGGGCATTAATTAGTGTTGGGGATAGAATTAAACATTTAGGAATAATAGTTAATGAGAAAATAAACTGTTTTCAAATGCAAAAGGAAGAAATGTTCAGGAAAGCGAGAAGGCTAGCAAATATGACATACAATGTAATTGAAAAAAGCTGTTCAAGAATGTTAATAGGAAAGACGTATTGGAAAAATGTTGCACTGCCATCCATCCTGTACGGGGTAAATATAATAAACATCACAAAGACAGACATAAGAAAGTTGCAGAGGATAGAGAATGGGGTGTACAGGAAGATTTTGAGGGCACCAATGTGCACAGGAAGCAGCACTCCGGGGGGAAATAGGAAGCTCCAGTGTTAAAAACAGGATAAGGGAGGGACAGTGGAAGTACCTTACGTATGTTCTTGTGGAAGGAAACGATTTGGTGAGAAGGGTGGGAGAGGAGATGATAGAGAAGAGACAAAGTAGGTGGGTGAGATTTGTTGAATGAACTGAGAGCAACAGAGGGACTGAGTGTGAGTGTGAGGAATGAGACAAAGGAGAGTATAAAGCAGAGAATGAGAGAGGTGGATACAAGAGAGTGGAAGAGGCAAATGGATGAGAAAGCAAGCCTTAAGATATTATATAGAAAATGGAGACAAGAGTTGGGAGGGCAAGAGGAGGTATACACCAACAACCAAGCCTCAGAAGTGCTATTCAGATGCAGGACAAACAACATGCAACTAAAAGACAGAAACAGACACCGGCAAGAGGAAACCAAGTGTGACATGTGCGAAGCTGAAAACGAAGACCTTCCTGCTCTGGTGCCCGGCCAATGCAAAGGAAAGAATAAAGTGTGTGAGGCTGCAGCAGCCTTAGGAAGAAGAAGAGGACGACACCATTGGAAATTTTTTATTTGAAAATGAACACACCGAACAAACGAAAACAATAGTACACAAGTTTTGGACAATAAGAGAAAAAAGAATGAAAGAAAAAGGAAAACAATAAACCCAGACAGTAGACACATCGGGTAGTGCCGTTACAAAGGCAAAACTCCCGACCGACTACTACTACTACTACTACGTACGCGTAGTTGCCGCCTTCTGCAAACGGAGAGAAAAATAACTGGAGGGGAAGGAAGGGCAAGGTGTGAAGACCCTAGAAGCGGCTGTGGTCCCATAGCCTAACTAGCCCCATAAAAAACCCAAGAAGAAGAAGAAGACCCAAGAAGCGGTGCAAAGCGTCACGGGGCTACGGAAGAAGAGGAGGAGGGCGTAATTTCTCACAAGTGAGTGCTCCTTCCATTGTTGACTGTGCCTTAGTTTGTTGTGTCCAATACTTACTTCGGTTACTTTGGTCGATTTTGCCTGTTACTGGCACAGCTGAGGAGGGCCTCCACTGATTCCAGGCACTTCCCCTTCCCCTGCTCTCTGGATGACTTGAGGCAGGGTGTTGTGGTGGCAGCCTGGTATGGGTGGTTCATCTGGTAGCTTGCTGAGCCACTTGTCCAGTTTATATTTGAAGGACCCTACTGGTAACCCTGTTAGGTCCCTCAAGCTTCTTGGCAAGCAGTTAAAGAGTCTGGTACCGTTGTGTGTGAAGGGTTTACAGTCCATCCGCCCCAGTGACGATGTGCCCCAAGTCCATTCGCCCCCGAGGTTGGGGCGAATCTACTTCATCGATAGTTGATGCGTCCCAACTGCTCAATATTGAGTTGTTGCGCCCCAACTCCTTTTTTCAAAGTTTGAAAACTTTTAGTCATCATGATGAAAGAACTCGCAATTAAAAAAGAATATTACGCATTTGATGCAATAAGAAAACCTCTAAATAAAAGGAAACAAAGCAGGATGAAAGATTAGAACGGTACAAAATAGGAACATTCGGCAAGTAGTTGCATTGGCGACAGATCTCCATTACTGTACCTATCCCAGCAATTATGCAAAAGGGCCTGGAGTGTTCCATATGATTTTCTCTAGATGCACTTGATTTTCCTGTCATATACTAACTTAAGTGTCCTATCAATATCTTCTGCTCCTTCTTTTAGAAGGGTAGTTAGGGCATAGAATGGTAATTGGCTCTTTCCCGCATGACTGTTGAGGCGGTTGTGCCACCCTTCCACATCATTGTTTGTCCTTACATTTCGCTTGTAAACACTCCAGCTAGCCGGGGGAAAGATAGTGGATGTGATCCACTGGTTGCGAATGTACGCAACAAGAGTAATTAAGTTAGGGGTAAGGGCTGTGCTTGAAATTAGCTCGTCAAATGCTGTAGTGATATCCTCACATGGCAGGTATGGAAGAGCAAGCAACTTCCTGATGAACCTGTGTGTACCACAGTCTTGGCGATAAGCAGTTTGCAAGCCATGGGCCTGCACTTGTCGCCACACTGCCTGGGCCCAGTGAAATCCGCAGCCGTGAATGGTCACTGTGGGAAACACCTTTGGTATGGCTCACCATATCGCATGCTCATAATCGACAGTGACACGCTCCACAGCAACAGTATCTGCTAAATCCACAATACTTTGCAGCACATGCTTATAGTCTCTTTTCTTACGGGAAGACATAAGACAGAATAGGAGAGGGACCTGTTTAACAGAGTCTCCAGATTTTACAAACCCGTGAATGGAAAAAAGTTGGTAAAACGGCTTTCGCACCACTTTGAATGTTGAATCTATAAACCAGTGTCGACATTTGAAAAGGATGTCTAATTGACAAAATATCAATCAATATCGAATAATTGGTCAAAATACCGACACAGTACCTGTGTTTTGTTGGCAATTATTGCAGTTCCGTTGTACGTCAGCCAGCTCCCCACGGTTCATCCTCCAATAATCCAGCTGACCTACACCCGAGTTGCAGGTACGGTGTTGCCATTTATAGCAGTTTTCACACTGGAGTGCTTGCTGCCTTGGCCTTCGCCATAAAAACAGACAATGCACGGGTATGTTGGCAGGGCAGTCGCCATGATGGAAGTGTGGCTATAAGCAATATTTGTACTCGAAAGTAACCTCATTTGGTTGGTTCGAATTGTTTGAAATTATTCGTTCAGCCATTGATCCGAAGTATACTTATATAGTATTTGCATGAGAGCTGGGGCACAACGACTTGGTTGTGGGGCGCACTGGGGCGCATCAACTTCCCCACGAGTAGATGTGCCCCAACTTACGGGGCGATTTTTTTTTTTTTTTTACGTTGTTGCCTATTGCGCCGACAGGCATCTTCCCGGTGGGGCCTGATGGTCGGCCCAAGGCTTCTTCCAGGTGGGGCCTGATGGTCGGCCCAGCCCGTTCTGGCGCAGGCGAGTGTTTATAGTGGCGCCATCTTGCATTGGCTCATGCTGCCCCCCGGAACTTGTTCTTGATTCGCTTGGACGGCTTCCTCTAGAGTCCGGGTTGATGGGTGGTCTTCAGGACAGCATGTGGGTAGTTTTAAGCCACTCGGCGGTGACTGAAAAATCCGAGTGGTAGCGTGAGGATTAGAACCCGCGTCGTCCATCACGCGGTGAATGTGGGTCCAGTACGCTATCACTTCGGCCACCGCCTACCCTAAATGGACTTGGGGCGCATCGTCACTGGGGCGGATGGACCTGCTGCCGTGTGAAGGAGTTGTGTATTATTGTCCTGATTCTTTGGGCGTTTCCCTGAGTGCCCTTACTTAGTTTACTTAGTTGTGTCTAGAGGTCTTGTGCCTCACAGTCGTGGTGGTCCACCGCTGTTTTGGAAATTTCTGGCGTCTTGCTTCTTCAGCCGTACTTGGTCCGGTATGGAATTTGAGGCTGCTCTGCAGACTGCTGTGTAGCCTGGCACTGGTAGTTCATCGGGCACTGCCCTAAGGAACCTGTCCAGTGCAGCTTTGAACCTGTCCACTGAGCAGCCTGTAACTTCCCGTACCTCTTTTGGTAGTGCGTTGAAGATTTTTGGACCGTCGTGGGCTAGGCTGGCCGCCAGCTGTGTTCTAATTTTCCCTGGTGCTCTTGTCGGCAGGGCGTATCTTGAACACATTCGGCCAGCTCTTCCGGAGATGTGGGCTGTCAGCATTCCCAGTGTAGGGTCAGGGACAGTACCCTCCAGGATTTTCCATGTGTAAATGGCCCGGTATCTGCCCCTCCTCCTTTGCTGGAAGAGCAAGCCTAGCTTGTGAAGCTGGTGCCAGTAGTTCAGCTCCTTCATGCCACTAATCTGCCTGGTGTACGATCTCTGTACTGCTTCCAATAGCTGGATGTCTCCTTTCTTGTGGGGAGACCACAGCTGGCTGCAGTAGTCCAGGATGGGCTGCACCAGTGACTTCCAGAGTGTGAGCATGACCAGTGGTTCTCTGGAGCTGAACATTCTGAGGACCCAGCCTGCCATGGCCTTGGCCTTCTTCACCGTGGTCGTGATGTGATGCATGAAGGTGGTGTCATTGCTGAGGTGCACTCCAAGGCATTTGACATGTGGCTGTGGGACAATTTGGTGTCCTCCCTCTGTGTACAGCTTGGTTGCATTTTTGATGTTCTGGTTTGGGCCACACCTCAGTAGCTCAAATTTCTCTTAGTTGAAATTCATGTTGTTTTGTGTGGCCCATGTGTACACGTTATTGAGGTCTTGTTGTAGGCTGTTCACGTCCTCTGGAGTGCTGATGCTCTGGCTGATGTTGGTGTCGTCAGCAAAGGAGGAGATAACAGCTCTGTCTAGGGTGGTGGTTATGTCTCCCAGGCGTACTAGGAAGAGGAGAGGGCCCAACACTGACCCTTGCAGCACTCCACTTTTCACCACACATGCCTCTGACTTTTGGCCATCTACGGATACTGACTGCTTTCTGTGTGTGAGGAAGTCTTGCAGCCAGACTCCCAGCTTGCCTGTTATGCCTTGCTTCCGGAGTTTATGTAGCAGTATGCCGTGATCTACTTTGTCAAAAGCTTTGGCAAAGTCTCTCTCTCTCTCTCTCTCTCTCTCTCTCTCTCTCTCTCTCTCTCTCTCTCTCTCTCTCTCTCTCTCTCTCTCTCTCTCTCTCTCTCTCTCTCTTATATGTGGCCCAGTGGGGGTAGAGAGAGAGAGAGAGAGAGAGAGAGAGAGCAGATGTCCACCGCTTCCACCCGCTCCACCTCATTCTACACGACATGTCACTTTTTTCCCGCACTTTGGAAAGCCCGCAAATTTTTAGGGCCTATTATTTGCTCTAATTATTCATGTACCACTCTGAACTGCTGAAATACATCAAATTACGTTTTTCTCATTGATGACTTACTATTAGATTTATATTTTCGCTTTTTATTATAATGTTAATATTAACTCGCGAAGGAAAAATATCCGGCATTTAGTCCTCTGCAGTTAAACAACATTTTAAATCATTTATTTGAAAAACTTTTGCAGATTCCTATTAGATCATATACATATTATTGTAATTCCTGGAATATTTATTACTATATTAATGAGAGAAATACAGAATTGATGCATAAAATATGCGAAGGGGCTCACAAAGATGTACCAATCTTGACCCCTTGCCAGATTCCAACAATTTTGACTCTCAACACCTTTCCTTCACTTACGGAGAGGGCCCCTCGAAGATTATGGTATGAGAAATTGGCCGAAGAGCTTCTATAGTTGAGGAGGCTGCCTTATGGTACGGCCGTTAGCCGTTTCGGTGAAACTTTCTCAGTTGCGCTAGACATATCGAAAGCCTTCAATAGAGTCTGGCATACCCCTGCGCACACTTCTTAGGTAGGTTGTATGGACTAGAGGAAATACTTACTCACAGTAGTTTTCGTTGCTGGCGCCGTTTGTTTGCAATCACCTTCATTGACCCTGATTAGCTGTCTTCTTTGTTTCAATGATTTCCATTGGTTGCAATCACAGCAGCTAGTGAGCTGCCCGCCCTCTACTGCCTCACTTGTGAACCACAGGACTAACCCTTAGTACCACGTGGCGACCGGAGTGTGCAACGCTGCGGTGGACGGTCCTGGTGCGGAGCTAACTTACGACGGGACCAGTGACATAACCATAGCCAGGACTTAGTTACGACCACATTTGAGCATCCGGCCACAGGAGATGAGCCGTCCCTGGATGCCCTTGTGCACAAGCGCGGGCAGGATAGCGTGAGCGCTAATAAGTTTGAACGCCTTCTCCAGGTCCAGGAAGACAGCAACGACAGGGGAGTTGTCGATGAGGCTCAAGAGGGCCATAATGCTGTCAGAGGTGCCCACTCCTCTGGTGAAGTCAAACATGTGTGGGTGCAGGGTGTAGTCAAGTAAGTATCATCGGAGGCGTTCCTAGAGTATTTGGTACCCTGGGCGGAGCATAATTTTGCACCCCCCCTCCCCAGGTGTGTGTGTGTGTGTGTGTGTGTGTGTATATATATATATATATATATATATATATATATATATATATATATATATATATATATATATATATATATATATATATATATTGGACCCACATTCACCGTGATGGACAACGGGTTCGAATCATCAAGCTTCAACTCGTAATTTTCAGTCACCGCCGAGTGGATTAAATCTACACAAATCCACTCCTGAATACCAGCAATCAACCCTCACTCTAGAGGAAGCCGTCCAAGAGAATCAAGAACGAGTTCGAGGCAGCATGAGCCAATGCAAGATGGCGCCACTATAAACACTCTGCGCCAGAACAGGCTGGGCCGACCACCAGGCCCCACCTGGAAGAAGCCTTGGGCCGACCATCAGGCCCCCGGGAAGATGCCTACAGCGCAATAGGCAACAACGTAAAAAAAAAAAAAATATATATATATATATATATATATATATATATATATATATATATATATATATATATATATATATATATATATATATATACAGTCATCCCCGTCATTGGGTATTTCGTTCCCGGACTTCGGCGCGATGCGCGAAACCACGAACGGCGGGACTATAACCTTATGGGAAAATATGCATTTGGGGAAGTCACCTCTGACACATCATATAAAACATGTTTTTCTCGTTCCCAAAAGTAGCCCAATTTGCGATAAGTAGCCCAATCTGGCAACACTGCAGTGGCGGCGCGTGAATTTTTTTTTTTAGGATAATGTTGCTATGAGAAAATCTATCTATATATATCTATATCTATCTATCTATCTATCTATCTATCTATCTATCTATATATATATATATATATATATATATATATATATATATATATATATATATATATATATATATATATATATATATATATATATATATATATATATATATATATTGGGAGTCCTTGATTTGCACGATAGATGCGTTCCAGAAGGGACTGTGCAAAGTAAATTTCGTGCAATGTAAGGATGATCACCCCCAGTACTGGAGTAAACTGGGTAATTATTGAAAATCACTCCGCACCTCCAAAATACGATATTACGCCTCCATATTGTACTTAATGGACGAAATACACATAGCTGGGCACGGTAACAGAAAACCTTATTCCCGATAACCGATAACTGATAATGGAAAACCTTATCGGTGATAACCGATATTCGTTAACTGGAGACACAAATATAGGCGATAACCGATACCCGATATAAATCCACAATTCCGACACTAGCTAGCGAGAAGTCCGATAGGCGAAAACGATACTATATTGATATTTCAAATAAAAAACATACATGAATTCAAATTTTCATTATCTGTATTTTAGAAAACTTACAAAACCTGAAAATCACACGTTGACACGTACCTATGGACGGTAATACTAGAAACGCCTGAACCGGTGTTGTGCTATTTGGCGTCCCCACCGTCAAAATACTGGTCTCTCGTAAACTGTGCATGCTCAGACCAGCAATCGTAGACCTGTACCATGTCACAAAGCTTTCTAACTGTAATTAAGAGTTGCTGGAAGGCCGAATCAGACATACAGTACCACTACCACCATCTCCGCTGTTTCTAGAACGACACCCTGTACGAGTTGTATTTATATGTACAGAGTGTCGTTCTAAAAACAGCAAGGATGGTGGTACTGTATGTCTGATTCAGCCTTCCAGCAACTCTTAATGTAATAAAAAGCTTTATGAGACATACTGTAGAGGGCTACGCTTATGGGTCTGAAACATTTGAAACATTTTATTATACTTGCAATTTGTATACATTGGTTGATATAACATAGATTTGTTGTGCAAGTAGCCCATAGGAAGCTAGAGCTTTTGGGGCAACAATTGGTATGTATTTATAATTTTTTTTTTTCTTTTTTCTGGACATGTATAGTACTAAATTTTTTGGCCCAAGTAACATTAGATAAAGTATTCAAAATAATAATCTAACAATACTAATATTACTAGTAAAAAGACAATAATGATAATAATAATGAAATAATAATGATAATGATGATAATAATAATGATTAACAATGATAATAATAATAATAATAAAAGTAATAATGATAATATATCACCTCTGTTTATGTTCTTCTCTAATAACATCATCATAATAATAATAATAATACCTATCATTATTATAATGATGATGATGATACACAGCAGTTGTACTACTACTAATAGAATGACAACAATAATGATAATGGTAATAATACTGATAATAATAATAATAATAATAATAATAATAATAGCAATAATAATAATAATAATAATAATGATAATAATAATAATACCTATCATTATTATAATGATGATGATGATACGCAGCAGTTGTACTACTACTAATAGAATGACAACAATAATGATAATGGTAATAATACTGATAATAATAACAATAATAATAATAATAATAATAATAATAATAATAATAATAGCAATAATAATAATAATAATGATAATAATAATAATAATAATAAGTGAAAATAATAGTTATAATAATAATGGTACACAACAGTTGAAAATAATAGTAATAGTAATAATAATAGTAAAAGTAGTGATAATAATAATAATAATAATGATAATAATAATAATAATAATAATGATAATAATAATAATAATAGTGTTAATAATAATTAATAGTAAACATAATGCATTATATACATACATAATGACATTGAATAAGAGATATATGCAGCTTTTATTGTACGGATAGTATATATTTTTTTAGGTGATTTTTAAAAGAATTTAGGTTTGGAAGGAGTTTTATGTGTTGAGGTATTGAGTTCCATAGTTTGGGGCCATTGTATGACAGGGAGTGTTGATATAGGGACAGGGCGTGTGGAGGTACATTTAGATTGTGGCTGAATGCAGTGTGATAGTTATGGTGGGGTTGCAGTAACATAGTATGTTCACTTTTTGTTTTATACATATAAATACCCATATGGAGTTTATTTAAATTGAAAAGTGTTAAGTATTTGTTTCCGTAAAGAGTGGTAGTGTGTGTGCGTAATATTCGCTGTTTGTAATAATTCTCATTATTTTCTTTTGTAATCGGAAAAGGGGTAACAGATGGGTTGGGTAAGTATTGCACCAAATGGGTATGCAATAACTTAGAATGGGTAAGACATGAGCATCATATATGATTTTCAAAACATAACGAGGCATATGATCTTTAATTTTATAGAGAGGGGCAATTATTTTAGATAGTTTAAGGCACATATTTGATATATGAGGTTTGAATGTCAGGGAGTCATCAAAAATGATCCCTAATAGTGTATGCTGGGTTGTTCTTTTTATTATACTGTAATTATAAAATAATGGAGGTAGAGATTGTGTATGTTTGTTGGTGAATAGCATATAATAAGTTTTATTTTGATTTACTGTTAATCTATTGCTCACACACCATTTATAGAAGATATCCATTTCCGAATTGGCTTTATGTACCATGGCAGTTGGGTCTGTACCAGTTATATATAGAGTTGAGTCATCGGCAAATAATATAGTTTTACAATTTTTGAATATATGTGGTAGGTCATTAATGTAAATTGAAAATAGAATTGGACCTAGAACACTTCCCTGTGGTATTCCATATTTAATAAGCCGTGGTGTGGAGGAGTGGTCGAGCAATTTAGTGGATTGAGTTCTGTTTATCAAGTAGTCTCTGAACCAGTCATGTATGATCCCTCTAATGCCTCTAATGCGCAGTTCACGAGAGACCAGTGATTGTAAACAAAAGCGCCAGCTTTTGACGATGGGACACCAAATAACACAACACCGGGTGCCTTCAATACCATGGCATGCTCACAAACGAATATGGAATATCAAATTTGAGACAGTGAATAATATTTTTTGGGGCAAAGTTAACTGATTTTTCTCTTTGATATATTGATTTTTGAGTCTTACATAAAAAATACCCTAGTGTTTTAATGTTGATGATCTATGTATGAAATCTCTTCACCGAAGATATTTCATACCCCGAAGTTTTTTCATACAACACCGGGCGCCTGGGCCACGCATGCGCAGTAGGGAGGAGACAACGTTTTTTTCTGAGAGGCGGAAAAAAAATAGCGATTATCGCTGGTTTGGTTACAAAAGTAATGAAGATACTGATATATATTCAAATAAGTAGCAGATGGCCGATAACCCGATTTTGTTATCAGTGATAAAGTATCGCAATAACTTATCGCGATAACGCCCAGCTATGGAAATACATGTCCCTTGTCCATAATATGAAAGCGGAAAAACTTAAAAATAATGAAAAAGTGGTAAAGGTAGTGAAAAGGCATATTATACATACGCTACATACACTATGTTAAAGGATGGGAGTTGATTGAGTAAACCTCGATCTCTTTGGAGTACTACCACATGCTGGAGAATCCGATGGGTGCTTGTGAGCCATGGTTAATTGGTGGTAAGTTGGTAACACACTGAACAAACGGGGAGAGAGACGCTACCACAGCCGTGCGTGGGTAAAGAATGAGCAGCGCGGCCCGGGTGGCGGTGTCACGGGCAAAATTGACCCTTGGGCAAAATTGAGCCCGGGCATCCACGTGCCTCTGTTATCTTAGCTCAAGCTCGTGTATGTGGGCTTCTTTTCGACTGATATGGCGTCTAGAGCTAGCATGATCATCATTCTTTATTATGATGACAAAGATCATGTCAAAATTTGCCTCATTAAATAAGAAATTACATAAAGATCGGCAGCTTTTCCTCGTCGCCAAGACATCCTCCAGCAGCGCTCCGACACCCATGCTCGCACATTCATTTTTCTCAGAAAATAGGATACCAATCACATTTACATCAACATATTTCCACAGGTGAATACTTAGGGCATGTTCACACCAAGTTGCGACGCCTGAGATTCATTAATAATGACGGGGAAAGGAAAAATATAGGGCCCTGTCATCGACAAAATTGAGCCTCGGGCAGAATTGAGCCGGGGCATCTATATGCCTCAGATTTCTTCGCTATTATATGTTGTAAGATCGTTTTGTTGACATGTATGGGTAGATTAAGGCTATCTGTATCTACATATAGAAGGAAAACGCAAAATTCGCCCTAGTAAATCGGAAACTACATAAAGTTCGGCAGTTTTTCCTTGTCGCCAAGACATCCTCCAGCAGCGCTCCGACACCCATGATCGCACATTCATTTTTCACAAAAAATAGGATACCAATCACATTTGCATCGACATATTTCCACAGGTGAATACTTAGGGCATGTTCACACCAAGTTGCGACAGCTGAAGTTCATTAATTATGACAGGGGAAGGAAAAATGTAGGGCCTTCCTTGTCTCTAATTTACCGACGTCCATGAAACCGTACATGGCCTGAGATGGTGCCAAGGACCAAGGCATCTGGCGCAATGCATCAACCTCAACTATTACTGCTACAAGCCTGCATCTTGCCATTTCAACGTAATGGAGCAAAATAACCCCGGTCAAAGGTAAGTCTTTGAATCTTATTCTTACCTTTTTACCCTCTTTCAGGTCAGGTTAGGTTAAGGGCGAGGTTAAGCTATGGGGTATGTTATGTTAAGGTTTAGGTTAGGATAGGATACTTAATATGGGGGTCAAAGAACCCTGGCTAAGAGGTTATGATGTTTGTTTTGGGAAATTTACATAGATTTGTTGGAAATTCTTGCCAAATCTCGCCTATTGAGGCCTCCCCCACCTAAACTTTGCTGTTCTGACAAGTCCTCAGGTTTGTTGGGGCTAGGGAAGGATGACAATACAAAGAGTTGGAGCAGCAGTTGTATAGATATACCATTTTGAACCCAAAATATATGCGTAAAAATTCCAAGCAATGCTGATAGCGATTTTTTAAAAGATGGCGTTGGCTACTGACCAAGACAGCATTAGATATTGATCATGATGGGGTTAGGGTATTGACCAAGGTGGCATTAGGTTTGTTCGAGTACCTAGGTTAGATTTAGGTTGGGTTAGCTTCGGTTAGGTTTAATTATACAAGCACGCGAACAAAAATAGTTTTTTTTTTTTGGGTGAAGATATACTGTACTATAAGTTCACCTGTCTCAGATTTTCAGATGAAACTATACTTTTTCATTTTCATTGCAAATGAACCTTTTTTAAACCCTTCCCCCACATAACTGAAGGATTTCCGACAAAAATAAGCAGATTCATACAAAAAGCACCAAATTCTACCATAAAAATGTATTTTCATCTACAAGCATGTGGTAAAGTTACAGTTTTGGGCAATATTCCCTAACCTAATCCAACTTAACACATTGATTGGTACTCATTGGCACTGGATCAGTACCTAATGCCACTTTGGCCAGTACTATCATCACTTTGCTCAGTATTTATCGCCATCGGGTCAGCACGTTTAGATTTGAATCTCCTCCTCTACCCCCTCCCCCCCCTTCTTCCCCTGCAGACCATCATGGTGCAGGTTAATGTGGATGGACTCAGGAGGAAATGATAAATTATATAAAAACTAATATCGCAGGAATGAACATTCTGACAGTAAGATATACACCGTTGTGTTGTATGTGACCCAAGTTCTTCATTGAGAACAACAATGTTTTTAGCAATGAGATAGGTG
Source organism: Eriocheir sinensis (assembly GCF_024679095.1). Taxonomy (NCBI): domain Eukaryota; kingdom Metazoa; phylum Arthropoda; class Malacostraca; order Decapoda; family Varunidae; genus Eriocheir; species Eriocheir sinensis. The sequence continues at coordinate 82,639 of NW_026111979.1, forward strand.
AACTTGTCAATTTTTGGTGTTTTGATTGCTTTGTTAATTAATTTTGTCACAGATGTGTAGGTTCTGAGGAGGAATGGGGTGATAAAAACTGAATTACAACAGAAACAATGAGGAGATTCATTTAAAACATCTAAATCTACCAGAAGAATGTATTTTCATCTACCATTAGGAGACAGGTCCTAATCCTAATACTGTACATATAAACTATTTATTCATATAGAATATTTTTCTTTCTGGAAAAAAGTAAAAGTGAGTGTGTCAGTTTTTCAATTTTCAAGTTGACAATTTTATATTATTCCTGAAAAAGAAACTATCTTCATAAGGAAAACCATCATGAAATACACAGGAAAAAAAGTGTCTGTGCCTCAATATAATTTAAACGAAACCTAACCCAACCTGGTCAGACCCTAATGCCACTTGGTCAGTACTAATGCTCCTAGTCAGAACCTAACGCCACCTGGTCAGTATGACTTTTGCACCACCCTATCTTTCGACCTATCTCTGTCAGAAGGGTATAGATGCTATCCATAGGGTAGCTTTCTCATGGGGACTGCATTTTAACATCAATAAGAGTGTAGTACTAAGATGCCAGACTTGTCTCTGGAACCTGTACATAGACTCTTGGGTATTCTGGTTGATAACAGTCTAAAACTCCACTCTCACCTCAAAATCAGTCAGTAAAGCAGCAGGACTGGCTAACAATTTGTTGAGGTCCACTCTTTGCACAAATAATGAGTTCATAGTATCCCTTTCTAAAATCCTTTGTTAGAGTTAGGGTCCCCTTACCAGATGGACCTAACTGATTGACAGTCTCTCCGAGCTAAACTATTCTGAATGCACAAGAACTCTGAAGTCTTCACTCAGTATGTAGTGGGCTACTTAGATCAGATTTAATTCACCGTTGGAGGATATTCCATGGAGAATCGACAATTTCCCCACTTGACCTTTTCCTCCCTGCTACCAGTACCATGAATGTCACCAGAGGTCACACATTGAACTTTCATAAACCCCATACTAATGTTGAATATAGATGCTATTTTTTTAGCATAACATTCATTGAACATTAGAATTCTTTAGTTACCTGATGAGGTTGTGGGTGCTGATTCCATTTAAGAAATTTTTATGCTGATTATTAGGGGATCCACTTTTTTTTTTTTTCTACATGTGGCCTATAGCGCCAGTAGGCTTATCTGTAGGGGCCTGATGGTCGACCCTATCCCGTCATGGTGCAGGCAATAGTTTTATAATGGCGCCTTTATTGTTGGCTCATTCTTGATTCCACTTGTGCTGTAGAGTTTCTTCTAGAGTCCAGGTCGATGGGTGGTTTTCAGGACAGCATGTGGGTAGTCTTAGGCCACTTGGAAATATATAACTATACATAGACTAAACCCCACAATATTATCCATACTAGAGCAGGTTGTTCTTGGATGATACATATGGCACACTATCCAGCTTCTTTAAAGTGTAATTACACCATCTTAGTACTAAAGTATTGTTAGTGCTGGCGTCCCAGCAGGTTCTAGCTGCCTCATTTATATACTACCAAATTTCCTTTATGAACCATTTGACTGGTGAGTTAAGGGTAGCCAACCAGGTGAGTAAACCCAACACCCCCTGGTCAGAAATTCACAAAGTTAAAATACATTGGATATTATAGTGCCCAGAAATTTGAGAGCCCACATCTCCACTATGATAGTCAATTGAATTGTTTTTTTATGAGGGAACTATTGGTTTTGAATTACCACCCAAGCTAGGTCAGACAGGGGCTGCCTTATGTAAGCCAGAAAAATTTTGGTAGACCTATAATGTTTTTAGACTCCCAACATATTGTTATCTGATGGCTGCAACAATATTTTTATTAAGAATATATGTTCATTTTCAGTGAGCAAGAGTTTGTGCATTTGCACACTGTGAAGCAGTGGCTACGAGGGGAAGAGCCAAATATGTTGCCACGCAAAAAGAAGAACCTGAAGAGATTAAAAGAAAAATGCTCTCCTGGTGAAGGTAAATTTGATAAATTACCTATGAATAGCTGAATAATTTTATTCCACAGAAACCTTATACGAGTGTGTGTGTGTGTGTGTGTGTGTGTGTGTGTGTATATATATATATATATATATATATATATATATATATATATATATATATATATATATATATATATATATATATATATATATATATATATATATATATATATATATATATATATTCCATTCTTATAAATGAAATATGTAGCTACTTAAGGTAACATTTCTTTTCCCGGCTTCTCAGTGAAGCTATATATTATTTCCAGATGTTTATTAAAATATATTTTGTTTGTCTATTATAACTAAAGGCAAATGTGCGACATTATTAAGGCTAAGTTAATCATATTATTGCATAATTTTTATATATTTTTTTCCCAATCCTTCCAGGGTGAAGATTGTCATCGAATAATGTAAGTAGGTGACACAATATCAATGTTTCAGAATGCTGCAAAAATATGCATGTGGGTTCTTTTACTATGCTTTGGTGTTGGTGCTTATGATTGCTACAGAATGCTGGTATGTACATAGATACGTTTGCTTTATTTTTAACAGGGTTGTGATTTGCTTATGATTGCTACAGAATGATGATATATATATATATATATATATATATATATATATATATATATATATATATATATATATATATATATATATATATATATATACTTTTGCTTTATTTTTAGCAGGGCTGTGTTTTGCTTATGATTGCTACAGAATGATATATATATATATATATATATATATATATATATATATATATATATATATATATATATATATATATATATATATATATATATATATATATATATACTTTTGCTTTATTTTTAACGGGGCTGTGTTTTGCTTATGATTGCTACAGAGTGCTGGTGTGTGTGTGTGTGTGTGTGTGTGTGTGTGTATATATATATATATATATATATATATATATATATATATATATATATATATATATATATATATATATATATATATATATATATATATATATATACTTTTGCATTATTTTTAACAGGGTTATGAATGATATTATGTTGGCTGTCTTGTCACTGTAATTACAAATAGAAATTTCTGTCATGCATGTATTCTCCATACAGATAAGAAACTAATGACTGTAGCTGAATGAGACTGAAATCACCAAGATAACAAGAATAAGTTTAGTATTGTGATTTGGGTTGTCATGAAATTCATTGGCACAGTGCAGCTCATCTTTTCTTGTGCCAAAATTCTTAAGCTTGACCAGGGACGTTTCTAGGGTTCAAAAACATTCGGGGCTAAGAGAAAAACATCAGGGGCTGAAGTTAACAGAGTTCGTTCACCACCATGCACCTAAGATAAAAACATACAGCTACACTCCCAGATTGCACAGTAAACTACAAACTGCTCAAACTACTGGTATATGGCTTCAAAATGTAATCTTTAGTATGAACTACATCAATAACATCAGCTCCGTTCAAACAATGGATAATATTTATTTCTTATTTGTTGGAGTGACGGGGGCACGAGGCACGGGGGTGAAAAAAGGTTTGGGGCTCAAGCCCCGGAAGTCCAATGCTAATGATGCCATTGAGCTTGACCTTATTTTCCCTTTGTTGGTGGTGGGTAAAAAATTGGATGTTGATTTCTAGGTCGCATGTTTGATGTGTTGTGTCTCGTCACTGCAGTGCTTCTTGCTGACATGCATGCCTGTAAGTCATTGTAAAAATGGGTCCTATACCTTCTGCCTTATAAAACACAGTACCATTAAGGGGAAAAACCCAAGATTCAAGCAACAATTTATACAACATAAATACTGAAAAATATTTATTGTCTGTGTTCCTATTGCCAAATGCCAGATATTTTATATGTATATGGCAGAAACAAAAGCATGTGTCTGGCTATAAAGTTACAAATCTGTGTGCGTGTGTGTGTGTGAGCGCACGCGCTGGGCTAAAGGGAAAACGAAGCACAATAGACAATGCGATTGCTATAAATTCTCCTGCATGATTTTACAGATAAACTATATCTCATCAAAGTGGCCGAGGGGAGGAGGCGGCAGGTTCTCCTGCATCAGAACATATTGCGCATCCTTGCCCAGTATCATGATGATGCAGGCCACTGTGGTCAACATACCACAGAGGAAAACATTGCCTTTTATTATTACTGGCCAAGGACATTATGTCAAAGACTAAGTGATTAGACAGTACATTTGTTCATTTTCACCATGTCAGTGATGCTTATACCTGTGAAAAGTCCTATTGTAAAGAAGAGGAATATTGTCTCTGTGAAGTTAACAAGTTGCCTGTATCAGATTGCATCTTGATTATTGAGGAACATTTTAGTCTTATCACTTGTATTTTTGGCAATAAAGTCAATGAATTTCAAGTGTATTTTATTTTTCATCATTATTCTTATTAGCGTTTCTATGTTAAAACTCAAAAGCCGTTTGGAATTCAATTCTTACAACTATTAACAGTTTCTTGGTCTCAAAACACCTTTGAACACAATAGTCTCATTTAAATGAATTATTTGCTGCTTTCCTATTTTCAGTGCAGGCGTTCTCTCTGGACCCTGGTCCTATGCTTGTTATTTTCTTTAAGATGATTTTGTATTTAATTTCTTACTATTCCAGTTATAGCTTATATGTTGTATCTGTTAGTGCTATTGGTCTTAAAAGTCCTTTATGCATGGTTGGCTTTGCCTTCTATTTATTAATTGTTATTTGATGCTTTCCAAGTGTCTTGGAATACAGGAATAACACCATTATTTATTTATTCCTGTATTAAAAACATTACTTAATGCATTAAATATATCTGTCTTAATTCCATAGAGGGGTAGGCTCAGATGAGACATCACACCCTCTGGCTGTTTGTAAGGTATATACAAACGAGTAAATGCAAGTCTACACATTTGTTTCCCTAATAATGTTTGGTGATGCAAGTATAGATTTCATATCTATAATTCTGTGGTAGCTGCAAATGTGCACATTATGTCTATCTCACATTGTGTAGAAAGTAGATGAAAGACTAGAAAAGTTCCATTGTCTGCTACATCATAAATGGATTTCAAATAAAAAAAAAATTTCATCTACTTCATAAATTAAATAACCCCAGCCTTCTCATGCACACTACATATCATAATTTAAGGTAGCATCATCTTGAATTACCTGTTCACAGAACCACCCGCAATCTGCAGTCCTGAAACAATATGTTATTGAATTGTTTCTACACTCCTCATTAGAGAGAGAGAGAGAGAGAGAGAGAGAGAGAGAGAGAGAGAGACTCATCTTTTCAAATCTTAACTGACCAACTTCTGTAGGAAAGCCTGTTTTAGCTATTTGATAAGTAATATTTGGTGAATTTCTTGGTTTCCCTATATCATGATTTTCTCATGTATTGACTCTCAGGTTGATCATATTTCCTGGGCACAACTAATGTAAGTACTTTATCATGATTTAATGTTTTGAAAAGCATTAGTGAGTATTTGTTAAGAGATTCGTGGGTTTATCTATGTTAGGTTTGTTGCCCTATCAAGTCTTGCCTAACATAACATCGCTTCTTAAAACCTTCTCTCACACACACACACACACACACACACACACATTATATATATATATATATATATATATATATATATATATATATATATATATATATATATATATATATATATATATATATATATATATATATATATATATATATATATATATATATATATATATATATATATATATATATATATATATATATATATATACTATATGTAAACTACTAAAAAAAAAAAAAAAAAAATCAGAATCAGATCGGAGGTACAATTACGGCATGAAATATTGCAATGATCATCTCAGCTGTCTTTGACATTTAAATTTTCTTTTATCGCCAGATGCCTTGGTCCTTGGCACCATCTCAGGCCGTGTACGGTTTCATGGACGTCGGTAAATTAGAGACAAGGAAGGCCCTACATTTTTCCTTCCCCTGTCATAATTAATGAACTTCAGCTGTCGCAACTTGGTGTGAGCATGCCCTAAGTATTCACCTGTGGAAATATGTCGATGCAAATGTGATTGGTATCCTATTTTTTGTGAAAAATGAATGTGCGATCATGGGTGTTGGAGCGCTGCTGGAGGATGTCTTGGCGACAAGGAAAAGCTGCCGAACTTTATGTAGTTTCTGATTTACTAGGGCGAATTTTGTGTTTTCCTTCTATATGTAGATACAGAAAGCCTTAATCTACCCATACATGTCAACAAAACGATCTTACAACATATAATAGCGAAGAAATCTGAGGCATATAGATGCCCCGGCTCAATTCTGCCCGAGGCTCAATTTTGTCGATGACAGGGCCCTATATTTTTCCTTCCCCTGTCATTATTAATGAATCTCAGGCGTCGCAACTTGGTGTGAACATGCCCTAAGTATTCACCTGTGGAAATATGTTGATGTAAATGTGATTGGTATCCTATTTTCTGAGAAAAATGAATGTGCGATCATGGGTGTCGGAGCTGCTGGAGGATGTCTTGGCGACATGGAAAAGCTGCCGACCTTTATGTAATTTCTTATTTAATGAGGCAAATTTTGACATGATCTTTGTCATCATAATAAAGAATGATGATCATGCTAGCTCTAGACGCCATATCAGTCGAAAAGAAGCCCACATACACGAGCTTGAGCTAAGATAACAGAGGCACGTGGATGCCCGGGCTCAATTTTGCCCGTGACAGCGGTAAACACAGCGGGTGGCGGAAAACACCTAGTGACGCCTAGTGGCTGCATTGCTGAACTAAATCAGCCGCGCGAAACTTGATTTTCTTGAAATCGTGTTATTTTAAGGAATCTGTAATATGAGGAAAAAAACCTATTTTTTGACACCGTGCTATTTTGAATTCGTGCAATCTAAAGTCGTGCAAATCCAGGACTCCCTATATATATATATATATATATATATATATATATATATATATATATATATATATATATATATATATATATATATATATATATATATATATATAATGAATGAATGAAGTGAATAAGCATATTATTCCAACCATCACTCGTAGGTTATGACAGACAACTAGGCAAGACACAATTCACACGTTTCTGGTGACACACGCCATGCAGCTGTTTGTTGTATGGGTGTGGTTGTGTGGTTTGTAAACAATGCAAATGGCGGCCTGGCTGGTATTGCGCAAAATATCTCCTCGTACAAGACTCATGATGTACAGTTTCTGATATCATATTTACCCCATTATTCTCACTAATATCAATAATTAATAATGAACACATGGATATTTTTTTCTAATATGATTTTTTCTGTAGCTTGTACTGCTCCTTAGTCATACAATCAAGCCACCTGTGACATCAAGATCAAGATCATTCAAATAGTGCCCGACGGAAAAACGGGATAACAGCAAGGCATGGGCAATCCTCCATCGATTTCAATTTTGTATAGTGGTTATTAGATCGCCCTGTATTCTATGGTAACATGTTATAAGACAGCTACGGACTACGAAGGATTATAAACAATAATAAAGGTAAGTTTGCCGTTGTTATTGGATAAGAGGAAAAACAGACCATTAAAAACACTCCAAAAAAGAAAAAAATCATTAAAAATTTGTACATTCATTACAATGCAGGGCTAAACTTTCACGCATTTTATGTGAAAAGGTCGCGCTATACGCTGAAAAAATCTGATATTTATTTTTCGACAGAAACCTACCTCTGGTTTGATTTACATTGTTTTTGATTTACGACCTCTCCAAGGGCCTTAATACTGTAAATCGAGAGTTACCTGTGTATATATATATATATAATATATATATATATATATATATATATATATATATATATATATATATATATATATATATACACTCAACCCTCGATTTGCCGGACTAAAAGGGGGGAAGGCTTGTCCGGGAATGGCAAATGTCCGGCAATGGAAAATGTCTGTTTTTTCACCCCATACAGCTCGCAGACTTGGGCAACACTCATTCCTCCATCTATTTTACGTAAAAGTTCCAGTTTTTGCGACACAGAAAGGTGCACAGGTTTAGCTGTACGCTTGGTTACTTTCTTTGGTGGGTTTTTGGGTGGCATCGTTGTGAAGAAGAGGTGTATCCACGACAAGCACGTAAGCACAACACTCGTGTGACGCGGCAGACTTGTGTACAGTCCAGTACTAGACGTGTATGTCCGCCCGCGCTGCCATCTAGTGCCCGATTTGCGAACTTTGTCTGGCGCGGTAGTTTGAAATCGACTTGTCCCGGACTTTTTTTTTTTTTTTTTTTACCCCACGGACTCTTGTCCGGCAAATCCGAAATCCGGCAAATGGAGGTCCGGCAAATCGAGGGTTGAGTGATATATATATATATATATATATATATATATATATATATATATATATATATATATATATATATATATATATATATATATATATATATATAGATATTTAAGAAATAAATAAAACATAATAAATAAATAATAAATAAAATAAATAATAGATAATAATAAATAAATAATAAATAAAACAGGCAGGCAGTGGCGGAAGGGTTTCACCGCAGGCGGCAAAGGTAAAGATTCATGAGCAGCAGGCGTGGCCGTGACGCTTGTAACTCTGCACATTTATGTGCACAGTGCAAACACCTAAGTTGTAATTTGCTTAAGACACTCATATAATGAAGGATCAATGATGATGCTACTACATGAGGCGCAGCTGCGCATGTACATGTTAGGGCACTGTTTCGGGCCTGCTACACGGTGCAACTTTTGAGGGTGAAGTAGCCCGTGCTTACCCTTGAGGCCTTGCATGTTCAGACGCGTGCTCCCTCACCAGACCTATGTCGCTCGTGGGTGGGAAGCGTCAGGCTCACGAAGGTATTCAGTGGGGGAAGGGAGTAAGTATTTGCAAGAAAATTAAAAGTGGACGTCATGAAAAAAAGTTTGGGAGCCACCCGACATTTTCACACTGAGGTCTCTCCTGTACCTATATAACCAGAAAAGAGTGTAGACTCATAAGTCGTGCTTAAAAACTTGATATGTTGATAAACATGAAAGCCCCTTACACACTGTGCCAACTCTTTGCCACAACAACGCACACTGTGCCGATTCTGGGCCACGACTACCCACGACTCTAGGGTACACAAGGTCTTGGCATAGCTGGGCACGATAACAGAAAACCTTATTCCCGATAACTGATAATGAAAAACCTTATCGGTGATAACCGATATTCGTTAACTGGAGGCACAAATATAGGTGATAACCGATAGCCGATATAAATCCACAATTCTGATACAGGTAACTCTCGATTTACGCGAGTATTGCGTTCTTGGAGAGGTCGCGTAAATCAAAAACAATGTAAATCAAACAAGAGGTATGTTTCTGTCGAAAAGTAAAAACCGTATTTTTCAGCGTATAGCGCGCACCTTTTTCACATAAAAAATGCCTGAAAGCTTAGCCCTGCGCCTTGTACGCCGAATGTACAAATTTTTAATGATTTTTTTCTTCTTTGGGGTGTTTTTAAGGGTCTTTTTTGTCTTATCCAATAACAACGGCAAACTTTCCTTTATCATTGTATATAATCCTTCATAGTCCTTAGCTGTCTCATAATATGTTACCATAGAATACAGGGTGATCTAATAACTACTATACAAAATTGAAATCGATGGAGGATTGCCCATGCTTTGTTGTTATCTCGTTTTTCCGTCGGGCGCCATTTGTATGATCTTGATCTTGATGTCACAGGTGGCTTGATTGTATGACTAATAGCATCTTCCATTTGACACAAAACCCGGAACCAGGTTCGGGGATAAACCCAGACCCATGTCCGGGTTTTCGCGCCGTAAATGGAACGCATTTAGGCGGCTATGTAAACAAATCTTCTTCTTCTTTTGACCTGTCCTCCTCCTCTCGGGCGTCTCTCCTATTTATTCACACACTTTTCCTTTCAATTGTGCTGTGTAGCTTAATTTTTCTTCACTGCAATATACTATCACACTTTACTTTTCAGTTTGTTGCTGGAATAACTTACTGACATTGCTTATCCGTGCACTTATTCAAGCATTTGCGCCCTTTTTTCCCAGCACTGCATCTCCATCCAACACGTACCGTGCGATGGCCCCGGTGTCCTCCTCCAGCCTCTTAGCCCACTCCTCCCTGGTGCTACTAATAACTTCCCTCTCTGCCTCTCATAGTTACTGCATTCTACTATTGGATGTTCCACTGATTCTTTCTCCCCTGTCCTACAGCTACAGTTCTGGTTTCCCCCGTCCCTATTCCTGCCATTTAGCTGCGGGGTTCTCGTTCTTGCTTTAAACATCAGCTTGCTCCCCCAGTCTCCTACATGCCAGTCTACTCCCTCTAGCTTCTGTCTTGCAGTACCATCTTAATGTCGACTCTTTTACTCTAAAATTCATAGGCCCAGCCTAAGCAGATGGCACACCACCTGTTCATCTTCCCTTTTTTACAACAAAGAAGGCAGCTCAAGGGCACAAAAAAGAAAACAAAAAAAAAAGCCCGCTACTCACTGCTCCCAAAAAATAATTAAAAGAGGTGGCCGAAAGAAAGATCAATTTCGGGAGGAGAGGTGTCCTGATACCCTATCAGGCTGATGGATAAATGGGTTTTCTGGGAAAGCAAACACTTTTAACTTAGACATTAGATACTTGCCTGTGTCCCAGGGTAATAGGTTCTCACTTGACACAGGCTTAAGGGCCAGAGACAAATAAGCGCTGATGAACAACACACTTGTGAGACCAACACTACCATGCTGCTCCACGGTGTGGGATCCTTACACACACACACAAACATTTATAAGTTAGCACTAATCAACACCAAGGTGGCTCGGTTCATTATAAACAATGAACTTGAACACCAGGCATCATAACACAGATCAAACAACAGATTAATATGTAACCTCTTCACATGTGCAGACAAGCACACACTTAAAATTCTGTACAAGATCACATACACTTACATTGACATTGACCCACACACATACTTACAGGGCAAACAGTCAGCGTGCTCGAACACGCTCAGCCAAAAATACCAAACATATCACACAACACACACACATACGGCCTCATGCTTTCCACGCACCACACGTGACTGGAACAGCCTCCCCCTACAGACTTTAGACTGCGGTACAATACTCATTCAGAAAACAAATACACTCACTTGTCACAACACACCAAGACTAACTAGTAGTACACCTATTCATTTCCCTTCCCTACACACTCGGCACCCCAGTTCCCCCAGCAGCCAACACAAATATCCATGTTATGCACCTGTACTGGTGCCCTGTGCATTACTTGTCAAGATCAAGACAACACACAGCTTATCAAATGCCTCCAACCTAACCTAATGATAACACTGCTGAACTATAACTCTCTCATTCACTCAGCACAAATAGGGTCATGAAAATCAAGATCAGTTCTATCCTCCAGCATAAGAAAATAAAGCAAAACAACTGTACAAATGCATTTATTTAACTAATAAAAACATTGAGCACAATTATCAACAGGTACAAAAATGGTTTTTTTTCTTATTACACAGATTAATCAAGAAAGAAACTGAATTTCAAGACATTGCTGGGTTCCCAGGTGTGATTGGGGACATTGATGGAACACATTGACACGAAATTAAATAATACACGAAACTATTAATAATGATTATCATAACTGGGTACATGTTGACTTTACAGTTTTGACTCACTCTAAGATCAGAAGAAACTAATAATGACACCTACAGAGTTTGTGACTTGAGCAAGTTGATAAATCCTGCCAGGAGGTACTCAGAATGAAAGGGGGCCCTGCATGGAGACTTGTCCAGAGGACCCTCGGACTTAGCGTTGTAGGGTGGGTGGCGACACCCCCAGCATATACCTTTGATAGATGACTGTATATTGATAATCCAAATTGGATACTTTCTCGACACTTGAAATACGATTCATGCCTTCAAATTATACCTCGGCAACCAAAATATGATGTAATATAATTTTAAACAAAACTTTTAATTTAGGAAACTTAACCTATTTGGACGTATAGCCGCATTATTAGCTATCTTGTACTTATCTTGAACCCGTGACCAGCGTGGCGGAGAGCCACGGTAAATCTCAATTACCACTCCACCCTCCATCCCCCTACCCCCAAGACAAACCTGGGGACCTGTGGGGAACCAGGGTATTGGGGAGCCTATATCACTGAAAATGGCCTTCAAAATTTCCTGGAAAATCCTAAATCAGGACAAATTCCCAAGTCTCGAAAGTAAGGAAAGTCCCTAACTCATACTCTTGTAGTCTATTCCAATATGACCTAGCATTCAATCTGTTGACAAGTGTCAGGCATCTCATCAGATGGTGGGCATACTGCCCCCTCCCCCCTCCCCACCGCCCTCCCAATCCGTCCTGCGGTAGCGTAAGTTTTGACGGACCCGCCACATGTCAAATATATTTAAACTACTCAACCGAACTTTGACCTCTTGGCACTGACTTAGGAACTAGTTTGTAGGGTGCACTGCAAGGCAGGTATGAGGCTCAGTCTGTGTATAGAGGTTGTGAAACAATAACAATGGACTTAGAAAATCCGAGCCACCTAACTCTATAATTAAAGAGGCTTGCCCTGGCCCCTCCCAAGGTAAAAACGTATCAAAATGCATTATAATAATAATTCTTTCACGTGCTAAATTAATATGAATATTGGTTGGAGTGGTTATTCTTAAGTTTTGCCCAATTGATTACCATTTAAAGATAATATTGAATTGTTACTGCTTCACTCATTGATAATCTAACCTAACTGGTATTTTTTTGTGATATCAGTGACCCAAATAACACAAAGTCACTGAAACAAACAATTCATCTTTACATTATGCATAAATGGGGGTTACCAATGATGATGAAAATTAACTGGGTAGGTAATGATAAATAATAAATCAACATGTATCGGCAATAAACACGTCAGTCACTGTAAGGTAAAGGTAAAGTTGAGGGCATATGCTATAGCAGCGCGTGGCCTCGGTGCTCATCTCCGTCGCATTGGCCCATGAGCCTGTGGTGGGAGGGAGCCCATTACCCCTGGACACAGCGCCAATGTACCACCCGGGTGGGTGCTATTCTGTATAAAACACAGCCGTCGCGTTTCACTCCCTCCTCGCCCACAAAACCCTTGCCCCGCCATACATATATGGCTCTCCACATCTATTCATCCAACTGTTTTCGTTTAAAGCCACTACAGGCCTATTTCTTGTCCAGAAATTAAAATTTCAACGCCCCGCCCACTGCACCACTTTTAACTTATTATTCATGGTTTTCGGCACATATCTATGGGTAAGTATGTAACTGGCATACAGTACCTACAATTTCGGATCACCAGGCACCACCTGGATGCAGTGGTTGTAGCAAAAAATACCCAAATATGGGAAATAAGGCATGCAAATGGCGGCGGCGGCGATAGTCTTGGTCCTGGCCTGGGTCTTGGGTCGAAAGTGATCTGGCTAATAGCATCTTCCATTTAGCATAACCCGTTTCTGGGTCGTGATCTGGCGTGTTCCATTTAGCGGAACCGATCAGATGACGCCGCAGCCAGCACCCATTTTAGAGGATCTGGGTGACCCGGAGGACCCACTGCCGAGCAGGGTTAGCCAGATCACTTTCGACCCAAGACCCAGGCCAGGACCAAGACTATCGCCGCCGCCGCCATTTGCATGCCTTATTTCCCATATTTGGGTATTTTTTGCTACAACCACTGCATCCAGGTGGTGCCTGGTGATCCGGAATTGTAGGTACTCTATGCCAGTTACATATTTACCCATAGATATGTGCCGAAAACCATGAATAATAAGTTAAAAGTGGTGCAGTGGGCGGGGCGTTGAAATTTTCATTTCGGGCCCAGCAAGAGGCCTGTAGTGGCTTTAAACGAAAACAGTTGGATGAATAGATGTGTGGAGAGCCATATATGTATGACGGGGCAAGGGTTTTGTGGCCGGGCGAGGGAGGGGAGTGAAACGCGACTACTGTGTTTTATATAGAATAGCACCCACCCGGGTGTCAAATTGGCGCTGTGTCCAGGGGTAATGAGCTCCCTCCCACCACAGGCTCAAGGGCCAATGCGACGGAGATGAGCACCGAGGCCACGCGCTGCTATAGCATATGCCCCCAACTTTACTTCTACCTTACAGTGACTGACGTGTTTATTGCCGATACATGTTGACTTATTATTTATCATTACCTGCAGTTAATTTTCATCATCATTGGTAACCCCCATTTATGCATAATGTAAAGATGAATCGTTTGTTTCAGTGACTTTGTGTTATTTGGGTCACTGATATCACAAAAAATACCAGTTAGGTTAGATAATTATCAATGAGTGAAGCAGTAACAATTCAATATTATATTTAAATGGTAATCAATCGGGCAAAACTTAAGAATAACCACTCCAACCAATATTCATATTAATTTAGCACGTGAAAGAATTATTATTATAATGCATTTTCTTACCTTGGGGGGGGCAAGCCTCTTTAATTATAGAGTTAGGTGGCTCGGATTTTATAAGTCCAGTGTTATTGTTTCACAACGCCTCTATACACAGACTGAGCCTCATACCTGCCTTGCAGTGCGTCGGTTGAGTAGTTTAAATATATTTGACATGTGGCGTGGCCCATCAAAACTACGGGTTGGGAGGGCGGCGGTGGGGGGCGGGGGGCAGTATGCCCACCATCTGATGAGATGCCTGACACTTGTCAACAGATTGAATGCTAGGTCATATTGGAATAGACTACAAGAGTATGCGTTAGGGACTTTCCTAACTTTCGAGACTTGGGAATTTTTCCTGATTTAGGGATTTTTCCAGGGAAATTTTGGAAGGCCATTTTCAGTGATATGCCAATACCCCGGTTCCCCACAGGTCCCCAGGTTTGTCTTGGGGGGCAGGGGGGGCTGGGGTGGTGGAGGGGGTGGAGTGGTAATTCTTGAGATTTACCGTGGTTCTCCCGTCACGCTGGTCGCGGGTTCAAGATAAGTACAAGATAGCTAATAATGCGGCTATAGGTCCAAATAGGTTAAGTTTCCTAAATGACAAGTTTTGTTTAAAATTGTATTCCATCATATTTTTGTTGCCGAGGTATAATTTGAAGGCATGAATAGTATTTCAATTGTCGTAGAAAGTATCCAATTTGGATTATCAATATACAGTCATCTATCAAAGGTGGCATATGCTGGGGGTGTCCACCCACCCTACAACATAAGTCCGAGGGTCCCTCTGGACAAGTCTCCATGCAGGGCCCCTTTCATTCTGAGTACCTCCTGGCAGGATTTATCAACTTGCTCAAGTCACAAACTCTGTAGGTGTCATTATTAGTTTCTTCTGATCTTAGAGTGAGTCAAAACTGTAAAAGTCAATATGTACCCAGTTATGATAATCATTATTAATAGTTTCGTATTTTTAATTTGTCAACGTGTTCCATCAATGTCCCCAATTACACCTGGGAACCCAGCAATGTCTTGAAATTCAGTTTCTTTCTTGATTAATCTGTGTAATAAGAAAAAACAATTTTGTACCTGTTGATAATTGTACTCAATGTTTTATTAGTTAATAAATGCATTTGTACAGTTGTTTTGCTTTATTTTCTTATGCGGAGGATAGAATTGATCTTGATTTTCATGACCCAAGTTGTGCTGAGTGAATGAGAGTTATAGTTCAGCAATGTTATCATTAGGTAAGGGTGGAGGCATTTGATAAGCTGTGTGTTGTCTTGATCTTGACAAGTAATGCACAGGGCACCAGTACAGGTGCATAACACGATATTTGTGTTGGCTGCTGGGGAACTGGGGTGCCGGTGTGTAGGGAAGGAAATGAATAGGTGTACTACTAGTTAGTCTTGGTGTGTTGTGACAAGTGAGTGTGTATTTGTTTTCTGAATGAGTCTATTGTACCACAGTCTAAAGTCTGTAGGGGGAGGCTGTTCCAGTCACGTGTGGTGCGTGGAAAGTATGAGTCCGTACATGTGTCAGTGTTTGTGTGATATGTTTGGTATTTTTGGCTGAGTGTGTTACAAGTACGCTGACTGTTTGCGTCCTGTAAGTATGTGTGTGGGTCAATGTCAATGTAAGTGTATGTGATCTTGTACAGAATTTTAAGTGTGTGCTTGTCTGCACATGTGAAGAGGTTACATATTAATCTGTTGTTTGATCTGTGTTATGATGCCTGGTGTTCAAGTTCATTGTTTATAATGAACCAAGCCACCTTGGTGTTGATTAGTGCTAACTTATAAATGTTTGTGTGTGTGTGGGATCCACACCGTGGAACAACATGCTAGTGTTGGTCTCACAAGTGTGCTGTTCATCAGAGCTTATTTGTCTCTGGCCCTTAAGCCTGTGTCAAGTGAGAACCTATTACCCTGGGACACAGGCAAGTATCTAATGTCTAAGTTAAAAGTGTTTGCTTTCCCAGAAAACCCATTCATCCATCAGCCTGATAGGGTATCAGGACACCTCTCTTCCCGAAATTGATCTTTCTTTCGGCCACCTCGGTTAATTATTTTTTAGCAGTAGTGGGCTTTTTTAGTATTGTTTTCTTTTTTGGTGCCCTTGACTGCCTTCTTTGTTGTAAAAAAGGGAAGATGAACAGGTGGTGTGCCATCTGCTTAGGCTGGGCCTATGAATTTTAGAGTAAAAGAGTCGACATTAAGATGGTACAGCAAGACACAGAAGCTAGAGGGAGTAGACTGGCATGTAGGAGACTGGGGGAGCAAGCTGATGTTTAAAGCAAGAACGAGAACCCCGCAGCTAAATGGCAGGGATAGGGAAGGGGGAAACCAGAACTGTAGCTGTAGGACAGGGGAGAAAGAATCGGTGGAACACCTAATAGTAGAATGCAGCAACTATGAGAGGCAGAGAGGGGAGTTATTAGTAGCACCAGGGAGGAGTGGGCTAAGAGGCTGGAGGAGGACACCGGGGCCATCGCACGGTACGTGTTAGATGGAGATGCAGTGCTGGGAAAAAAGGGCACAAATGGTTGAATAAGTGCACGGATAAGCAATGTCAGTAAGTTATTCCAGCAACAAACTGAAAAGTAAAGTGTGATAGTATATTGCAGTGAAGAAAAATTAATCTACACAGCACAATTGAAAGGAAAAGTGTGTGAATAAACAGGAGAGACGCCCGAGAGGAGGAGGACAGGTCAAAAGAAGAAGAGGAAGAATATTTGTTTACATATCCGCCTAAATGCGTTCCATTTACGGCGCGAAAACCCGGACATGGGTCTGGGTTTATCCCCGAACCTGGTTCCGGGTTTTGTGTCAAATGGAAGATGCTATAACCCTGCTCGGCAGTGGGGTCCCTCCGGGTCACCCAGATCCTCTAAAATGGGTGCAGGCTGCGGCGTCAGCTGATCGGTTCCGCTAAATGGAACACGCCAGATCCGACCCAGAAAGCGGGTTATGCTAAATGGAAGATGCTATAAGGAGCAGTACAAGCTACATAAAAATCATATTGGAAAAAATATCCATGTGTTCATTATTAATTATTAATATTAGTGAGAATAATGGGGTAAATATGATATCAGAAACTGTACATCATGAGTCTTGTACAAGGAGATATTTCATAATACCGGCCAGGCAGCCATTTGCATTGTTTACAAACCACACAACCACACCCATACAACAAACAGCTGCATGGCGTGTGTCACCAGAAACGTGTGAATTGTGTCTCGCCTAGTTGTCTGTCATAACCTACGAGTGATGGTGGGAATAATATGCTTATTCACTTCATTCAGTGGAGAGAGAGAGAGAGAGAGAGAGAGAGAGAGAGAGAGAGAGAGAGAGAGAGAGAGAGAGAGAGAGAGAGAATATCCATATCACCGAGATATCCACTCAGGCACTCATTCTCAGCCTCACTCGTGTGAGGAAGAAATGAGGGACACCATGAGTGGCTAGCTAGTATTGGTACCGGTACCGAGCAGTCTGGTACCGGTACTGTACCATATAGCTAGTACCGTTAGTACCGGTACCTGCCCACCCCTATTGTTGAGTAGCGTGGCAGCGTGGGTACTGTATTGTTGTTCAAGTGGCGCGCGGGAAGAACTGAGCTCTGCTGTGTGGCCGCGGCGCTATGTGAGTCCAGCTGCGTGAGACATCTGGTGGCCACTCCATAAAATATCGCGTATAAGTGGAAAAAACGTGTAAATAAATTTTTTTTTTTGGATTTTGGACCCCGCGTTATTTCAAAAACGCGTAAACCAAACTCGCGTAAATCGAGAGTTAACTGTAATAGCTAGTGATGAGTCCAATAGGCTAAAACGATACTGGATTGATATTTCAAATAAAAAAACATAGATAAATTAAAATTTTCATTATCTGTATTTTAGAAAACTAATAAAACCTGAAAACCACACGTTGACACGTATATATGTACGGTAATATTAGAAACGCCTGAATTGGTGTTGTGTTATTTGGTGTCCCCACCGTCATTTTACAAACACTGGTCTCTCGTGAACTGTGCATGCTCAGACCAGCAAGCGTAGACCTGTGCACTCTCACAAAGCTTTTTAACCATAATTAAGAGTTGCTGGAAGGCTGAATCAGACATATAGTACCATTACCACCATCCTTGCTGTTTATAGAATGACACTGTACGAGTTGTATTTATATGTACAGTGTCGTTCTAGAAAAGGCGAAAATGGTGGTAGTGTATGTCTGATTCAGCCTTCCAGCAACTCCTAATGTGTTAAAAAGCTTTGTGAGACTGTACAGGGCTACGCTTTCTGGTCTGAACATGCGCAGTTCACGAGAGACCAGTGTTTGTAAATAAAAGCGGCAGCTTTTGACGATGGGACACCAAATAACACAACACCGGGTGCCTTCAATACCATGGCATGGTCACAAACACATATGGAATATCAAATTTGAGGCAGTGAATAATCATTTTGGGGGCAAAGTTAAATGATTTTACTCTTTGATATATTGATTTTTGGGTCTAACTTAGAAAATAACCTAGCGATTTAATGTTGATAATCTAAGTATGAAATCTCTTCACCGAAGATATTTCATACCCCGAAGTTTTTTTCATACAACACCAGGCACCCGGCCACGCATGCGCAGTAGGGAGGAAACAACGTTTTCTTTTCTGAGGCGGAAAAAAGTATTGATTATTGCTAGTTTGGTTACAAAAGTAACGAACATACCGATATATATTTAAATAAGTAGCGGATGGCCGATAACCCGATTTTGTTATCAGCGATAAAGTATCGCGATAACTTATCGCGATAACGCCCAGGATGGGTCTTGGGTGTTGATGTGAAAGGGTCGGGCATGTCTTGAAAGAAACTGTTGCCGAATGCTGCACTGACGTCGTGACGGGAGTCTGGAGTCGTGAGGGTTTGCGCAAAAAAGTATTCCATGCTAAACTTTCACGACAAGAGTCGGCAAGAGTCTGGACCAACCGTCACTTCCGGTTGATGTCTGAGGGAGGTCGGGGGCAGTCGCTAAGACTGTCGTCAACAGTCTTGGTTTGTCTTGAGACAGTCGTGGCGACTGTCGGGGCCATTTTTCAAATTTTTACTGTTTCCTGTCGGCACAGTCGTCTGTGCCGACTACTTAAGAATGATGAGGGACTGTCGTGACGACAGTCTTAGCCTAATGAAGGAGGTTCGTGACGACTGTCGGCTCAGAAATATTGGCTAACACTGTCGTTATCAAGAAATTTTATTTTTATTTTGCAATCACAAGCACAATAACAACTTGGCATGGTTACGTTTCGCTGGCACAAACTTGGGAGCCGCACAGTACGCACGCACTCCTTTTGCGTCGATCTCTCTTGTGTTGAATGACACAACTAGGGTTGCACCCTGAGGTCAGAAAAATGTGGAATGCAACAACTCACTCTCCAATACGGAATGGATCCATATTTAATCAAAGGAACAGGTGGCAACCCTAAAATTTCTCGAGCATGCAATGAGTGACAGCCGCAGCACGCTGCTGGTGGAGGCAAGAGGGAGGGGGAGGGACGTTACGTCACGTATTTTCCGCGTATTTTAGGACGAACCTTTGACAAATTTTATGGGCTGGTTTTGTGATTAACCGAAAAATGCGCTCACTACAATTTAAGATACTGAATTTTTTCTGCTTGACCATTCAGATAACAAAATACTGTATGGAACAAATGCCGTTCCGTATTGGTTCAAAACGGAACGATACATTTCATTCTCGAATAAAGAGCAATTCCGTATTTTAAGGAACGGCAAGGCTGACGCCAAGAAAGTCGCGAAAACCGTCAGCAAGACCGTCGGCCAACTCCTTGGCAACCGTTGGCCAGCTAGTCGGCCAACCAGTTGACAGACAATCTGGAAGACTATCGTCAAGACCGTCTGCGACTGTCGGCCAATCGGTGGGCAGATTCGTGGTTGTCGTAGACATGGCTACATTTCAAAAATTGACTGTTGAGACTCGTCTTGAGACTAGTTGGCAGCATGTTTGCGACATGCTGCCAACTAGTTGGCCGAATGGCCCATACAGTCGGCAGTCATGGTAGCCAACACCAAGACGCAAAAAAATTATTGGAGCGTTGGAGCCGACTTGTCAAATGCAGAAATCGCTGGGTTGTCGTGGCCCAGAGTCGACAGTGTGAACGGGGCTTAATCAATACGTACACACGTTACACGCAGCCAGACAGCCACGCTTGGCAGCGTCACAGCTCACAGCCTCATACTAACAACTTTTAAGGTTCTTTCTCCCTACTGTGCGTCATAGTACCAGTGTGGTGCCGCGAGTCATGTTTGTCCTGAGCCTCTACTGTCTTGTTCTGGTGTGTTATGTACACATTTTGCCCCACACGTCACCGCCATAACCAAGCACACGGCACACACACACACTGCCACAACGCACAGCCCCCATGCAGCCCTTGCTTCCATCCCGTGGGCCCCAGTGCACACAGCCCCCAGCAGTCCTGTATCTTAAGATCTTATGTACTAAAAGGTTGCCAAAAAACGATTCATAGCTTACAACAACTGGCGTTCACAATAACAGCCTCCAGTCACCAGTGTGCACGGTGCAGCACTCAGGCCTCCATGGCATGGCGGCCATACTGACTTGCTATATGTCTAGTATATATATATATATATATATATATATATATATATATATATATATATATATATATATATATATATATATATATATATATATATATATATATATATATATATAATATGTAAGTCAGTATACGTTCCCATGGAGGCCTGAGTGCTGCACCTGTGTGTATATATATATATATATATATATATATATATATATATATATATATATATATATATATATATATATATATATATATATATATTATATATGTAGCAGTCACCGCTGAAATTCCGTGTTCCTTCCTCTCAGTGACAAGAAAATGGGGTGCTGCAAAGAGAGACTAAGATTCTCAGTGTTTTCATGTAATGTCCATCGTCACTGTGTCTGCCAGTCTGTCTTGTCGCGTCTTCATCGTTAACTTTCCTTGTATTCGTTTACCTTTGACTGTCCGTCCATGTTCTCTTGTCATCCACTTGTACACATTGTTATACACATACACCCACACTTAAATGTTAACCTACACAAACAACATTCACACACACGCATATACAAACAAACACCTATCCTATGTGTTGTCCTTGTCGTAATGACCTTTGTGATTTTTGTCCAATAAAGTAACCCTGGCGGATATGACTTTCTCTATCCGTGAACCGATTAGCATTTAGAACACTCGCTACCACCAACAATTGGTGACCCCGCAGTGTTGCTATGGTTCAAGGTGGCTTATAGCCGGTGCCGTTTTTAAGGGCACTCTCTCCTAGAGTGGAGGACCTGGGCAGGGTAACTTGTCCATTCGTCTGCCCTCTCCTGGGGCAAAAATCCTCACCTCCGCTCGGGGCTCGTGAGGCTGAGCACTCAGGTCGGGAGAAGCATTACGCCGTAGGCGTAGTTGCCACCTTCAGGGTTCTCCCCCGCCCTCCTCCAGACGCCTTCTGCGTCTCCCACAGGCACCCTCTGTGCCTTCCCCAGGCACCCTCTGTGCCTTCCCCAGGCGCCCTCTGTGCCTTCTCCAGGCACCCTCTGTGCCTCCCCCAGGCACCCTCTGCGCGCCTCTTCCAGGCACCCTCTGCGCGCCTCTTCCGGGCACCCTCTGTGCGCCTCTTCCAGGCACCCTTTGTGCGCCTCCTCCAGGCATCTTCAGCGCCCTTCTGGCATCTTCTGTGCCCCACAGTGCTCCTCCCGGCGCTCACCCACCCACCCCCACCCCTCCTCCTTCCTGCCTTTCCGCTGGTCCGGCGACTGAGACACACACACCGTGTGACACTACACTGACTCAGTGAACACTCAAACACAGTGCCACACACGCAGTGTACACGCCACACACAGACTCAAGTGTACACGCCACACACAGACTCAAGTGTACACGCCACACACAGACTCAGTGTATACGCCGCCACACACCACACAGATTTGAGAGACACGCAAACACAGTGTGACACCCCACTGGGATTACTAGCTGCCCCCTGGATTAACCACCGCCTCCTGGATCTATCACCGCCGTCTTGGATTATCCTACACTTGTGGATCCTTGTGTACAGTGCAGTGTGTCCAGCAACAGTTCAGTGCAGCACGTCCCCAGCAACAGTTAGTGTCACAGTGTTACCCACTAAGCGTACAGTGTTGTGTTACAGTGCCTTTTTGAATGCTGGTTCACTCCCGAGCCACAGAGGCCCCTGGCACGTGCCAGCGTCTACAGTACACGCAGTTCGTTTTACTCTCACGGACTGCCGCGGCTCCTGGCACATGCTAGCGCCCCTAACTTTTCAACTCGCTGTGGCCCCCGGCTCGCTGGCATCTAGCGCCTTCCCACGCAGTCGTTCGACGCACTCACGACTGCCGCGGCTCCTGGCATATGCTTGCGCCCCTCAATTCTCAACCGGCTGTGGTCCCTGGCACGCTGGCATCTAGCGCCTTACCACGCAGTCATTCGACGCCCTCACGGACTGCCGAGGCCCCTGACACGCTGGCAGCTGGCGCCTTTAATACATGCAGTCGTTCTACTCTCACCGACTGCCGAGGCCCCTGACACGCTGTCAGCTAGCGCCTTCACACGCAGTTCCCTTGACGCACTCTATGACTGCCGTGGCCCCCGGCGCGCTTACACCAGTGCTTGTTGCCCATCTCCACGCCGCTCGACTTCACCATACCTGACGACGACATGCAACTCTTCCTCTACTACGGCGGTGTCCTTCAGAGCACCACTCTTCTGCTCAGGACCCGTCTACGTGGTTCGCGATTCGGGAGTACGGATTCAAGCCTTCCAGGATCTATTAAACAGCCAACCACTCAACTCACCGCAGCCCAACTTACGCAGCCCACCTTACGCAGCCCACCTTACGCAGCCCACCTCACGCAGCCCAACTCCTCGCTGCTCAACTCCTCGCTGCTCAACTCATCGCTGCTCAACACTCCAGCTCCGTGAACCGATTAGCACTTAGAACACTCGCTACCACCAACATATATATATATATATATATATATATATATATATATATATATATATATATATATATATATATATACAGTCACCCCCCGCCGTTCGCGGTCTCACCCATCGCGGTTTCGCGTATTCGCGGTCAACTAATTGTGACCTCCCCCCGCTTATACGCGGCCCCAGTTTCGCGTATACGCGGATGCATTGACGCTAAATAGGAAGGCAGAGAGGAGGGAGGGAGGCAGAGAGGAGGGGGGAAGGGAGAGAGGAGGGAGGAAGGCAGAGAGGAGGGAGGGAGGGAGGAGGCAGAGAGGAGGGGGGGAGGGAGAGAGGAGGGAGGAAGGCAGAGAGGAGGGAGGGAGGGAGGCAGAGAGGAGGGGGGAAGGGAGAGAGGAGGGAGGAAGGCAGAGAGGAGGGAGGGAGGGAGGCAGAGAGGAGGGGGGAAGGGAGAGAGGAGGGAGGAAGGCAGAGAGGAGGAGGGAGGGAGGAGGCAGAGGAGGGAGGGAGGAGGAGGCAGAGAGGAGGGGGAAGGGAGAGAGGAGGGAGGAAGGCAGAGAGGAGGGAGGGAGGGAGGCAGAGAGGAGGGGGTAAGGGAGAGAGGATGGAGGAAGGCAGAGAGGAGGGAGGGAGGGAGGCAGAGAGGAGGGAGGGAGGGAGGCAGAGAGGACAGGGGAAGGGAGAGAGGAGGGAGGGAGGGAGGCAGAGAGGAGGGAGGGAGGGAGGCAGAGAGGAGGGGGGAAGGGAGAGAGGAGGGAGGGAGGGAGGCAGAGAGGAGGGGGGAAGGGAGAGAGGAGGGAGGCGGGGCAATGGACGTTAGGTTGCTCCTGAGTGACGTCATGCTTTCCTATTGGCCAGCAGCTCACTCAGGGACGACTGCTATTGGTCGAGATTTTCTCATAGCAACATTATCCTAAAAAAAAAAAAAATTCACGCGCCGCCACACTGCAGTGTTGCCAGATTGGGCTACTTATCGCAAATTGGGCTACTTTTGGGTCTTCTGTGCTACTAAATTTTGACCCCAGGGTGAGTGTTGATTACATATTGTTGTCTAACAAGGTCTTGTCTCATTTCAGTCATTAAAAAGAACGAAAAAAACATGTTTTATATGACGTGTCAGAGGTGACTTCCCCAAATGCATATTTTCCCATAGGGTTATAGTCCCGCCGTTCGCGGTTTCGCGCATCGCGCCGAAGTCCGGGAACGAAATACCCGCGAACGGCGGGGGATGACTGTATATATATATATATTTACAAGTAACTCGATTTACGTGACTTTGTTTTACCCATTTTTTAAATAACGCGGGGTCCAAAATCCAAATGAATGTTTAATTTACACGTTTTTTCTGCTTATACGCGATATTTTATGGAGTGGCCACCATATGTCTCACGCAACTGGGACTCACGCGGCGCCGCGGCCACACAGCTGGGCTCAGTTTTTCCCGCGTGCCACTTGAACAACAGTACAGTACCCACGCTGCCACGCTACTCAACGATAATGGTGGGCAGGTAACGGTACCAGTACCAGTGCTAACGGTACCAGCTATACGGTATGGTACCGGTACCAATACTGTCCAGCCGCTCATGCTGTCCCTCATTTCTTTCTCAGACGAGTGAGGCTGAGACTGAGTGCCTGATTGGATATCTCGGTGATATGGATTATCTCTCTCTCTCTCTCTCTCTCTCTCTCTCCACTGAATGTATAACGTGCACCTTTTTTCCATAAAAAAAAATGCCTGAAAGTTTAGCCCTGCGCGTTATACGCCGAATGAACAAATTTTCAATGATTTTCTTCTTCTTTGGAGTGTTTTTAAGGGTCTGTGTTTCGTCTTATCCATTAACAACTGCAAACTTACCTTTATTATGGTTAATGATCCTTCATAGTCCATAGCTGTCTTGTAATATGTTAA
The DNA here is from genome assembly GCF_024679095.1 of Eriocheir sinensis. Taxonomy (NCBI): domain Eukaryota; kingdom Metazoa; phylum Arthropoda; class Malacostraca; order Decapoda; family Varunidae; genus Eriocheir; species Eriocheir sinensis. The sequence continues at coordinate 108,058 of NW_026111979.1, forward strand.
CATAGAATACAGGGCGATCAAATAACTACTATACAAAAATTAAATCGGTGGAGGATCATCTGTTGGTGGTAGGGAGTGTTCTAAATGCTAATCGGTTCACGGATAGAGAAAGTCATATCCTCCAGGGTTACTTTATTGGACAAAAATCACAAAGGTCATTACGACAAGGACAACACATAGGGTAGGTGTTTGTTTGTGCATGCGTTTGTGTGAATGTTGTTTGTGTAGGCTAACATTTAAGTGTGGGTGTATGTGTTGAACAATGTGTACGAATGGACGACAAGAGGACATGGACGGACAGTAGAAGAAAAACAAGTAACAAGAGATAAACAATTAGACGCACAAGAAACAGCGAGACGGGAGCACGAACGAAAACGGAATTTGAGCGGTGACTGCTACACGTCCATGCCCTGCTGTTATCCCGTTTTCCCATCGGGCGCCATTTGTATGATCTTGATCTTGATGTCACAGGTGGCTTGATTGTATGACTAAGGAGCAGTACAAGCTACATAAAAGAATCATAGTGGAAAAAAATATCCAAGTGTTCATTATTAATTATTAATATTAGTGAGAATAATGGGGTAAATATGATATCCGAAACTGTACATCATGAGTTTTGTACGAGGAGTTAATTCACACCCGGCCGCCATTTGCATTGTTTGAAAACCACGCAACCACACCCATACAACAAACAGCTGCATGCCACATGTCACCAGAACCGCGTGAATTGTGTCTTGCCTAGTTGTCTGTCATAACCTACGAGTGATGGTGAGAATAATGTGCTTATTATTATCTCAGAAGCTGTGCATCATCAGTATGTACGAGGATGTATTTCTCACAACACCAGCCCGGCCGCCATTTTCATTGCTTTACTCAAGGACACTTGTCAATTCAAGCAGTAAAGATTATACCAAAAATATATAAATTTCGGGAAACTGTACATTGTCAATGTTCTTTAACCCGTACATATTTCTTACCATTTAAGAACTTTTTTCAAAATTGTTGTCATAAAGTTTGGGGTGCGCGTTATACGCCGGTGCGCGTTATACTCCGCAAAATACGGTATTTATTTTTTGACAGAAACCTACCTCTTGTTTGATTTACATTGTTTTTGATTTACGCGACCTCTTCAAGGATATATATATATATATATATATATATATATATATATATATATATATAGATATATAATATATATATAATATATATATAATATATATATATATATATATATATATATATATATATATATATATATATATATATATATATATATATATATATATATATATCATATGGTCGCAATTTTTTTTTCGGAATTTGATGAAATCCAATTTTTTTGGAAACTTTGACCTTGGGCGAACTTTTCCAGGTCAAGGTCAAAGATCAAGGCCATGCAAGGTGCATCATATGGAAGCATTTGTTTCGAAATTTGATGAAATTTTATTTTTTTAAACTTTGACCTTGGTAAAACTTTTCAAGGTCAAGGTCAAATGTTAAGGTCAAGGCCAAGGCCATGCATGGTGTGTCTTTCCATGAGCTAAAATATGAACCAAGTCTGAAGTTTCTACGATGACGAGAAGCGAAATTCTTTTTTTTTTTGGAAACTTTGACCTTGGGCGAACTTTTCGAGGTCAATGTCAAAGGTAAAAGTCAAGGCCATGAAAGGTGCATTTTGCCATGAGCTAAAATATGAACCAAATCTGAAGTCTCTACGGTGACGAGATCCGAAGTTATGGCCAAAATGACTTTTGTGCGAATTTGACCTTGACCCTTGACCTAAAAAAATAATGGGTTGGATGGACACGAAGCTTCCCTGAAAAACTGGTTGAGATATTCACAAAATTGTGCACAGGAGACTGTTCACGAACTAACAAACAAACAAACAAATAAATAAACATACTGTCCGGACCGAAAATATAACCTCCTTCCAACTTCGTTGGTGGAGGTATTGACAGTAAAAATTATTATTATTATAGTGATAATAATACAAAAGCATGCGATGAAGATGTTTCTATTACGAGCTTGTTTTGTTCCCGTCACGCACTTAGGCGTCTCCCCTCTCAGCTACCTACGATATCGTTCAGCGAGATTCATGCTACAATAAAAATTTACATTTTTTTTTTTTTTTTTTGGCATTTCATTGGGAATATACCCCAAGGGAAGAAGGCGGTGCATGCCGCGCAACCACCCAGACTTCGGGTGGAGAGATGCCCAATTCTTTCAAGTGGAGGAGGCCGAACAACGGGGCTGGGGGTTTCGGAAAGAGACCAACCTTTCCACTCCCAATGCCACCGGGTTGGACTCGAACCTATACGCTCCAGTACCCCTCCGAAGCGCAAGGCGGAGACTCTACCACTAGACCATGGGAGGCCCCCCGCTACCCCCTTCAAGTTTTTAACATCACATGATAAAGTACAGTTCTTTTGCTTCAACATTATGCAAAAAACATGTTCTTTATAGTAAATAAAATCTCTGCTACAAGCATAGCACTTCATCTGCTACAGCCATATGAAGCACAAGGCACCGTCACTCAAGGTTCAGTATCACAACAGCATTATATATGCCGGCATGGCTGGAGATCTGGGGGGCGGGTGCCCGGGGGTCTTGTCTACTTGTGGGGTTCCCCCCACACACTTCTACAATTGAGAATGGCAACAAATGGAGGCTCCCAATTGGACCGTTTGGGAGGACGGCGGGCCCCTTTGTTGGGGGCCTGCGGGGGCCCCCAACACCATTTCCCTTAGCTACGTTACTGAATTTAACCATTAGAATTGAGCCTGTATTATGGCACCCCCCTCAAGCTGTCACCCGGGGCGGACCGCCCCCCCCCGCTCCCCCCTTACTACGCCACTGAGTACCATCCTCTCCGCAGTCTTGGCCGTGCAGCTCATCAGCGATATGTCGTGGCAGGGAGGGAGGCGTGGCGGTGCCAGGGTTCCACCAGCATCAGACGTCAGGTGGTTTACTCGTACATTACATGAGAGTTGTGTGTGACATGTAGGAGTCACAACATGATGCCTTTATAATTTATAGTGTTTCCGAGTACAGTTCCAGCTCCTCTGTGAAGCTCTGGCACAGCGGCTGAGCCGCGTGCTGGTTGTCATGGTGACGGGCAGCCTTGTTGCGCCTCTGCCACCCAGCTGTGACACTTAGAGTTTGTACCTGACTCCCAAAACATGAGAAAAGGTGCAGAAAAAACAAGAAAATAGTGAGTCATCCTCATCTTTGTCACTGCCACTGTCATCATAATCATCTTGGGGTGGATGAGGTGGTGGTGGAGATGGAGGGTGTGAACATGCACTCGCTCTGGAACCACACGGGGACGTGGGTAAAATTGGAGGCTCCATTTCCTCCAAATTCTCTGGTGTAGGGACATGTTCTTCCACAGAAGTCATCAGCGGCACTGTCCATGTGCTCATCAGACCCCAACACCATTTCTAAAGCCTCAGCCAGAGAGGGAACAACCTTTCCCTGTCGGGGGCGGAGAGTGCGGTCAGACGTGTTTGCACACTCACTGCATAAAGCATGGAGGTGAATTGCCAAGCATGTACTGTATACTTGCTGTGCATCCTGACTCATAACGTGTGTGAATGTTACAGCCACATGACCATCATGTAGGGAGGTATAGGGTTGAGAAGTGGTGACCAGTGGGCTAAGCATGACACATATAAGCAATGGCTCAGAGCATCCTGACTCATAATGTTTGTGAATGTTACAGCCACACAACCATCATGTAGGGAGGTATAGGGTTGAGAAGTGGTGACCAGTGGGCTAAGCATGACACATATAAGCAATGGCTCAGAGCATCCTGACCCATAATGTTTGTGAATGTTACAGCCACACAACCATCATGTAGGGAGGTATAGGGTTGAGAAGTGGTGACCAGTGGGCTAAGCATTACACATATAAGCAATGGCTCAGAGCATCCTGACCCATAATGTGTGTGAATGTTACAGCCACATGACCATCATGTAGGGAGGTATAGGGTTGAGAAGTGGTGACCAGTGGGCTAAGCATTACACATATAAGCAATGGCTCAGAGCATCCTGACCCATAATGTGTGTGAATGTTACAGCCACACAACCATCATGTAGGGAGGTATAGGGTTGAGAAGTGGTGACCAGTGGGCTAAGCATTACACATATAAGCAATGGCTCAGAGCATCCTAACCCATAATGTGTGTGAATGTTACAGCCACACAACCATCATGTAGGAGGTATAGGGTTGAGAAGTGGTGACCAGTGGGCTAAGCATTACACATATAGCGATGGCTCAGAGCCGTCAGCGGGCTGTACAGGTTAATAAAACCCATTCAAATTAGAGTACACTGACACTTAACAGTGAGTGGTGGAGGGTGTTGGTAAAGGCCAATGTCCTGCAGTACTACAGATGATGATGATGATGACCCCCTCGCATATGAGGTGATTCACACACACCATGGCCATGCACGCCAACCTAGCCCACAGTATTCAGTCCAGTAACGTGGTGTGCAGGTTTGGTGCCGCGGCATGGTGAGCCATGACCCGTAGACTCGGTGGTGTTCAGGAGCTGCGCCAGAGCACCTGTAAACCCTGTCCATCAGCCAGCTGATTGTTAGATCCTAGAGGCAGATGCACCAGGTGTGTCGTTGAGGAGTCATCAAGTGCACAGGTAGGTACGGCTTCTTACTGAGCAAGTAAATGGTCAGTAAGAGTGAAAGGGGAAAAGTTGGGGTTCTGTAACCACACTCCATTTAACCTGTGTTATAATGGGCTGGCACAACAAAACTTTGCTTAGTGAATAGCTTTTCAGCAATACAAACTGTTTGTTAAGGGGGCTTGCCTGTACCTTGATAGAACAAGTCATTGACCTAACACATCTCTTACCAGGAAGTGGTACCGGCCGTGCTGGGAGGAGGACAGCGCCAAGTGACAGCACCAACTCTGTGTGTCCTGACATCCACTGCTGGTGCTGAAGTGAGGGTCTGAGGCAGGCAGCACAGGGCCAGGACACAGCACACAACTCTGTGTGTCCTGACATCCACTGCTGGTGCTGAAGTGAGGGTCTGAGGCAGGCAGCACAGGGCCAGGACACAGCACCAACTCTGTGTCCTGACATCCACTGCTGGTGCTGAAGTGAGGGTCTGAGGCAGGCAGCACAGGGCCAGGACACAGCACACAACTCTGTGTGTCCTGACATCCACTGCTGGTGCTGAAGTGAGGGTCTGAGGCAGGCAGCACAGGGCCAGGACACAGCACTAACTCTGTGTGTCCTGACATCCACTGCTGGTGCTGAAGTGAGGGTCTGAGGCAGGCAGCACAGGGCCAGGACACAGCACCAACTCTGTGTGTCCTGACATCCACTGCTGGTGCTGAAGTGAGGGTCTGAGGCAGGCAGCACAGGGCCAGGACACAGCACACAACTCTGTGTCCTGACATCCACTGCTGGTGCTGAAGTGAGGGTCTGAGGCAGGCAGCACAGGGCCAGGACACAGCACACAACTGTCTCCTGACGTGCACCGCTGGTGTTGAAGTGAGGGTGTGAGATACTTGCTGTGCTCAGCCCTCAGTGTCCTTGCTCCTTGGTGGATCCTTCCCTCACCTGCTTGCTTGGTTCTTGAGTGTAGCATTGAGGAAGACTTTCTGCCCCCTCACCCACAAGGCTGGCCTGCAGCCTGAGTGGCCAGGAGCAGCAGAGCAGACTGTCACGGGTGTGGGGACCAAGGGCTGATCAGAAGGACCACCACCACCTTGCTGCTGCCTTTTCCAGCCATAGAGGAAAGGGAAAGGTTGAGTGTCAGGACTGTAGCACAATTTGATAGTTGAGAGGAAGTTCATGAGATGCAGCTTTGCACACACTGGTCAAGGGAACCATGAGAGCCAAGAGTGTGAGAAAAGCCTCCCTGACAAGGGTGGCGGTAACTAACACACTCACTCACTCTGCTGAAAGAAATCATGGTTGTCAAGTCTGTGGGGAAAGTTTCAGTAAGAAGGGTAAGCTCAAGACACACATCCTTACACACACTGGCAAAAAATGTCATGAATGTGAAGTTTGTGTGAAAAGATTTAATAAGAAGGGTGACCTCAACAGACACATCCTTACACACACTGGTGAAAGAAATCATGAATGTGAAGTGTGTGGGAAAAGATTTAATAAGAAGGGTGACCTCAACAGATGCATCCTCACACACACTGGTGAAAGAAATCATGAATGTAAAGTGTGTGGGAAAAGATTTAATAAGAAGGGTGACCTCAACAGACGCATCCTCACACACACTGGTGAAAGAAATCATGAATGTGAAGTGTGTGGGAAAAGATTTAATGATAAGAGTGACCTCAACAGACACATCCTTACACACACTGGTGAAAGAAATCATGAATGTGAAGTTTGTGTGAAAAGATTTAGTGATAAGAGTCACCTCAACAGACACATCCTTACACACACTGGTGAAAGAAATCATGAATGTGAAGTTTGTGTGAAAAGATTTAGTGATAAGAGTCACCTCAACAGACGCATCCTTACACACACTGGTGAAAGAAATCATGAATGTGAAGTTTGTGGCAAAAGATTTAATGATAAGGGTAACCTCAACAGACACATCCTTACACACACTGGTGAAAGAAATCATGAATGTGAAGTGTGTGGGAAAAGATTTAATCAGAAGAGTAACCTCAACAGACACATCCTTACACACACTGGTGAAAGAAATCATGAATGTGAAGTTTGTGTGAAAAGATTTAGTGATAAGAGTCACCTCAACAGACACATCCTTACACACACTGGTGAAAGAAATCATGAATGTGAAGTTTGTGGGAAAAGATTTAATCAGAAGAGTACCCTCAACACACACATCCTTACACACACTGGTGAAAGAAATCATGAATGTGAAGTGTGTGGGAAAAGATTTAATCAGAAGAGTAACCTCAACAGACACATCCTTACACACACTGGTGAAAGAAATCATGAATGTGAAGTGTGTGGGAAAAGATTTAATGATAAGAGTAACCTCAACAGACACATCCTTACACACACTGGTGAAAGAAATCATGAATGTGAAGTGTGTGGGAAAAGATTTAATGATAAGAGTAACCTCAACAGACACATCCTTACACACACTGGTGAAAGAAATCATGAATGTGAAGTGTGTGGGAAAAGATTTAATGATAAGAGTAACCTCAACAGACACATCCCTACACACACTGATGAAAGAAATCATGAATGTGAAGTGTGTGGGAAAAGATTCCTTTTAAAGTCCTACCTGAAGACACACAGCATAAGACACACTGGCCACAAAGGGTTCAAGTGTGATGTTTGTGGGAAGCGCTTTATGACCAGAGGTGAGATTGCCACACACGTGAAGATTCACCTCAGACACGTGAAGATTCACCTCTGAGGTGTTGTGCTGTGCTGCTGTATGTGGGAGAGAGTAGGTGGTGGAGGTCGGCAGTGACTTGCATAGAAAACAGAAAACATAGCCCAGATGGGGAATCCGGGGCAGGTTGTGTGTGTGTATTTACCTATTTGTAGCATACAGGGCCTGAGCTCAGTCTCGGACAGTCCTGTCTCCCAAACTATATTTTTCCAACTTTTCCTTCATTTTTTAATACTGTCCACTTCAACAATGTATTTGTTTAGCCTATTCCATGAATCCACACTCCTGTATGGAAAACTACTTTTTTAATGTCTTTCGAAAACTCCCCCTTCTCAATTTCTTGCTGTGTCCTCTTAGTTGCCTCCTCCTTTCCATCTTGATTTAGTCATTTCTATCCAACACGTCCATTCAACTTGTATTTCTGTACAATGCTATCAGGTTTCCTCTTTCTCTTCTTTCTTCGAGTTTTATCAGACCCAGTTCCTACAATCTAGTCTCGTGTGACAAGCTTGATAGTTCTGGTACCATCTTAGTTACAATCCTTTGAATCCTTTCGAGTTTCCTTAGATCCATTTTCCTGCGTGGTGACCAAACAGCCGCTGCATGCTCTAGCCTTGGTCTAACCAATGTGGTCATTATTTTCTTCATCATGTTCCCATCCAAGTAGTGAAATACTGCGCTAATATTTTGCAGCAAACTATGTTTCTCCGAACATCTCATTTATGTGCTTCTCAGGCGTCAATGTATCTTGTATTATGACTCTCAAATCTTTTTCTTCATTCACTATGTCGATGATTGTCCCTCCCATCTTATATACTCCTCATGGTCTATTTTTACTTTTCCCATTTTCATTGTGCGATGCTTCTTATTGTTGAACTCTATTTCCCATTCTTTACTACACTCATATATTATTAATCTTCCTGCAGCTTATTACAATCATCTTCATCTCTAGTTGGAAGCTCTTCTGCCGTGGCCATCCCCTGGTGGGAGCTCCTAGGAGCAGGCGTCCATGAAATGATGATGGTCTTCATCTCTCATTCTTCTGAGCAGTTTTGGGTCATCTGCAAACATGCTCATATAGCTTTACTTTTTCTGGCATATCATTCATATATATCAAAAACATTATTGGCACTAACACTGATCCCTGTGGCACTCCACTTGTGACGTTTCTCCAATCCAATTTTTCATCTTTTAACATGGTTCTCATTTCTCTGTTTGTCAGGTAGTTTTTGATCCATTCTGTCATTTTTCTCCCAAATCCTCCTCTGTGTTCTAGTTTCCACAGCAATCTCTTATGTGGAACTTTATCAAATGCCCTTTTTAGGTTCAAAAATATGCAGTCTGGCCATCCATTTCTCTCCTGTACTATATCTACAGGGGGACCTTGGGTAATGATGTCCTGGACCTGCGATGTCTAGAGGTTACGATACAACCCCCATAAATTATTATAATATCCTTGTTTTCACTTATTACATTTGTGTGTAGTAATTATAAACTTCCCGTATGAACTATTTACAACCTCGGTGTAAGAATACGTCGTTACGTGGTGCTTGACCGAGGAAGAAGGCAAGTGCATGTCCTGCTGTACACCATTTTGGCTTGTTGTGCATTCACTCTCTTTGGTTTGTGTTCTTTTTTCATTTACCTTTTTTTTCATACAAATGTTTAGTGTCTAATTATGGCTTTACCACTGTGCTAGCATAGGTGAGTCATTTAGGTGCTTGTGGCACTTTGATATAAGGGATGGGGCTGATATTTCCTTCTGTTAAAGGGTTTGTTTTGATTACTTACAAAACTGGGTTACAACGTGTTGTAGGAACAGTACTCTGTAGTAAGTCGAGGAGCCCCTGTATTACTCTTGAATAAAAACATAGATTTGTGACACAAGATTTACCTTGTCTGAATCCAGTTTACTTTACCTCTTTGCAGATGGTCCACCCACTGTCTTTTAATTACCATCTCGCACAATTTGCACGTAACACTTACTAGAGAAACCGGTCTATCAGGGTTGGCATGATGAAAATCAAATGATTTTGATCATGTGATTATAATTGATTATAATCACAGAAAAAAATCACTGATTAAAATCAAAATCCTCTAATCTTAAATACAATGAGCATTGTATGCACTGTATACAATTCACATCATATTCAAAATTAAAGGATAGTGTGTTCATTGTAATGTTATACAAGCCTAATGATGCAATAGGCCTCGGGATTTTATTTTTTTAAAATTACCATGTGTTCATAAGTGTTCACTCAAATATAATGTGTTTATTGTATGCATGACTTAAAAATTCCAGATAGTTGAAATTCCATCACTTTGGGTGACTGGAGATTTGAGGTCATATTCCTGGCTGTTGAGGCATGACTTGTACAGAACCTGTCCCAGAGGCCAGAGCAGGAAAGAATGTCAGGGAGGTAAATTTACTAAAGGGTTCTACTGGAACTATATTTGTCATCCTGAAATTTTTTCTGGGCTTACCCCCCAAAAAGACACTATACTCAATCTGCATTTGTTACCAAAAATACCTTTTCCATTGTTTTTTTAATAGCAGTATTTAAAATGACTAGTTGGCAACTTTGGCATGTGCTCAGGAACAAATCCTAACTGAGTGGGTGGCAGACATCCTCTGACTTGTAAGTATTGGTGCTGGCAATAATCATGTCTGCAGTTGCTAGGAAAAAGATCCTGTTTGGATTTCCTACGAGAAAATTTCAAATGGAAAGGGTTATCATGCTAAGTGTAATGCAGGCATCATGTGTATAATTATGATAATTAATGTATATTTCATTATTATAATAATTTGGGTAACCGGGGGATTATTCCTGCCAGGGGTCCTGCAGCCCTGCCCTCTGGTGAGCAGTCAGTCCAGCCCCTGATCTGGGCTGGTTGGGGGAGGGTTTTTTAATACAAAATAGTCAACATGCTGAAGTGTTCATATATAAATTTTTATGCAGATATATTATTTTTTGTGGCATCACGAAGGTTTTTCTTCGCGACGCGTGAAATGAGTCAGATTCAGCGAATGTTCGTCGCTACTTCTGGTCGAGCTTGAGTGAAAACTACTGAAGCTAGGAAGGAGTACTTGGTGGCAAATGAAAGCTCTTTTAATACAGATTAATAGTGAGAAAAAAATGGAAAACAACAAATAAATAAAAAAAAGTTAAGCAAAAAACTAGGACGTGTCCAAATCACAGCAAAAGGGCTGAATAACAGGCTATTTTGTGACGGCTCGACGACGAACTTGAAATCGAGCTATGAGAAACTCCTTTGAGTTGGTTAAGCTACATTGCCAAGAGGGGTTACATGCCAAATTACAGCCTCTAGAGGCAATAGCAAGGGCACACTAGACAAAAACGGCAAAGTGTCTGGAGTTTGTCAAAATTGCTCTCGACAGGGAATACGTTTCGAGCTCTAGCGATGAAACTACTGGGAGTAGGGAAATGTTATGCACCATATTGGAAAGCACATTGGCAGGGCTAAATCATTTGTTAAATAAGTTTTTTGAAATGGACTGTAATGGCTATACAAGCTACGCCACATGTGGCCACTCAACTCCAAGCTGAAGTTTCCATAGTCAAGCTGGAAAAAGGCTAACGTGACACCGATTTTTAAGAAAGGAGACAAAAAAGTACCAGGTAATTACAGGCCCATTAGTCTAACTTCGGTTGTAGGTAAGCTACTTGAGGGCATAATTAGAGACAAAATTGTGAGTTACCTTGAAAGCCACTCATTGATTGGGGACTCACAACATGGCTTCCGAAACAAAAGATCCTGCCTATCAAACCTATTAACCTTTTATAACGACCTCTTCACTGTTTATGACGTAACCAAATCATTGGACGTAGTCTATCTTGATTTCCAGAAAGCGTTTGATAAAGTCCCGCATCATAAATTACTTTACAAATTAAAGCAAATCGGTATTGATGGTCAAGTAAACCAATGGATCGCGAATTGGTTGAGCAACAGACAACAAAGAGTAGTGATTGACGGATTTAACTCAGAGTGGGCGCCTGTCACTAGTGGCGTCCCTCAGGGCTCGGTTCTTGGCCCAGTGCTTTTCATTATTTACATCAACGACGTGGATGTTGGACTCAATAACCGCATTAGTAAATTTGCAGACGACACAAAGATTGGTAACTCGGTTCTCACTGACGAAGACAGGCAAAGTCTCCAAGAGGATTTGCACAAAATTTCAGCTTGGTCGGATAGATGGGAGATGCCCTTTAACGTAGACAAGTGCCAGGTCCTTCAAGTTGGAACGAGGAATAAGAAGTTCGAATATGAAATGCGCGGCGTTAAACTCAAAAGCGTTCAATGCGTCAAGGACTTGGGGGTGTAGCGGTAGCCTAGACCGCTACGTGAAAGCCAAGCATTGCTGCTTGTGTGCTTTCGGCCGCCGAACGAAGCTGTGAGCTTCGCCGTATTAAGTCCGCTAGGGCAAGCCTTTGTAGGTTAATAGAAACAACTATTAACTAGTGGTGACTCCATTTGAGAGGAATTTTATTTTGGGGCATATGAATGTTATTACATATGGTAAATAATATTTACAGAGGTTGATATACATTATTATATACACGGTTGATGATTTGGTGTTATTATCTATGTTGGTGAGTTTGTTATAATATATGTGATGATTTGGTACATGTTTATGATGTAGTGACCCACGACTCGATGAAATATGGAGGATGAGATGGTGTGTGTGTAATAGAAGGCGGAAGAGAAAGAGAACGTGGTGAGTCAAAGGGTAGACTAAAGAATTAAAGATGAAGAAAACGGGAAGATTTAGAGGGTCACTACATAACTCCCCCCCTAGTGACGAGGTAGGAGGAACGTTACGTGTTTTTGTCTGTGGCACTGGAGTTTGTCTGCAATCACTGGAGTGGGGGACACTGACACTGTGTTTGTCGGTGGAGTATCCGGGCGCAGGAGATACGTAGGCTTGACCCGGTCGATGGCGATGACGTCGGACTTGCTGTGGTGGTTGATTGCTATGTTTTTTTCGTGTCCTCCTGGTTACTGAAAACGGGTCGTCATATGGCTGTTGGAGAGGCTTCTTTGCCCCGTTCACTCGCACGAACACGTGTGTACATGTGTCGAGGTCCTGGCTCACGAACGTCCTGGAAGGTGATGTATACGTGGCTGCGCTGGTTGGTCTCTGAATGGCGTCCTTGAGATTCCTGGCGTAGTCCTGTATGTCACAGGGAGGGCCAGGTGTGTGCGAGAGAATCTCTCCCGGTAGGCGGAGAGTGGTGCCGTACAAGACCCCTGCAGAGGAGTGGCCGAAGTCTTCCTTAAGGGACGTCCGTTTGCCGAGGAGGGCGAGGGGCAGAGTTGTAGTCCAGTCGCTGCGGTCCATAACTGTTGCTGCCAGCGAGGCCTTGAGTTGGCGGTGGAAGGGTTCGACAAGGCCATTGGACTGAGGATGGTAGCTGGCAGTCCTGATGCGCTTAATCCCCAGGATGGACATGACCTTGTCCCACAGGCTCGACTCGAACTGGCTTCCACGGTCGGATGTGAGGCTGAGAGGCGTACCGAAGCGCGACACCCAGGTGTTGACGAAGGGTCTGGCGACGGTGTCCGTCGTTATGTCTTCGACCGGGACAGGTTCGGGCCAGCGTGTGAATCTGTCAACGCAGGTGAGGAGGTACTTGTAGCCGTTGGAGTGTGGAAGTGGGCCAACGAGGTCGACGTGGACGTGTTCAAGTCTGGAGGATCGAGGCGTGAACGCTGCTGGAGGCGAGACGGTGTGGCGCGTCACCTTGGAAGCCTGGCACTGGACGCAGGTGCGGGTCCAGTCTCTGACGTCCTTGTTGATCCCCGTCCATACGAAGCGCGAGGACATCATCCGTTGTGACGCTCGGATCCCGGGGTGAGAGAGGTCGTGCAGCTGGCGGAAGAGTGGTTACCTGTAGTTCTGCGGCAGGTAGGTCCGGAGGGTGCCGGTAGATGCGTCAGGGTACAGGTGCACGTTGGTCCCGGGGAACTCGACTCGCCTCATCGACAATGCGGGGTTATCCTTCAACTGCTGCAACTCGACGTCGTCGACTTGGTCTGTAGCAATAGCGGCATAATCGATGAGGGAGGAGGATGTTGCAGAGATGTTGCGTGAGAGAGCGTCGGCGGGGATGTTGTCTTCGCCTCTGACGTACTGTATGTCTGTAGTGAACTGAGAGATGAAGTCGATGTGGTGCAGCTGTCTGGGAGTGTGGGTAGACTTGTTGTTGATGAAGGTTGTGGCAAGAGGCTTGTGGTCGGTGTAAATGTGAAATACCCGGCCTTCGACGAAGTATCTGAAACGCTTGACAGCCTTGTAGATGGCGAGAAATTCTCTGTCGAAGGCGCTGTACTTCTTTTCGGCGTTGTTGAGTTTCTGTGAGAAGAATGCAATGGGTCCCCAGGTTCCGTTTACGTGCTGCTGCAAGACTCCACCAACGCCGGTGTCTGAGGCATCCGTGGAGATTGAAGTAGTGGCGTCCGGAGTAGGGAAGCTGAGTGTGGTAACAGCCTTCAGTGCCTCCTTGGCTTTGAGAAAGGCGTCGTCAGCTAGAGAAGTCCAGGCGAGTGTGACGGACTGGCCTCTCTTGCAGGGCTTGATCATGGAGTAGAGTGGCTGAAAGATGAGCGCGCAGCGTGGAATGAAGCGATTGTAGTAGTTGATCATCCCGAGGAACTGCTTGAGCTGGCGCTGAGTTGTCGGCTTCGGGAACTGTTGAATGGCTTCGCAGCGGGAAGAGATGGGAGTGATGCCGGAAGGAGAGACGGTGTGACCGAGGAAGTCGACAGAGGTAACACCAAACTCTGACTTGTCAACGCTTATTTGGATGCCGTAGTCCTGGAGACGGGCGAAAACTTACTCTAGAAGTTGGCGGTGTATGTCAGCGTCAGGACTGGCGATGAGGACGTCGTCGATGTAGGCGAAGCAGAAAGTCAGTCCTCGCAGCACTTCGTCCATGAACCTCTGGAAGGTTTGGGCAGAGTTCTTGAGGCCAAAGGGCATCCGTACGTATTCGTACAAGCCGAAAGGTGTAACGATGGCTGTCTTCGGGATGTCCGCTGGGTTGACTGGGATCTGGTGGAAGGCTTTTATGAGGTCGATCCTGGAGAAGATGGTGGAGCCAGCAAGCTGTGAGGAGAACTCCTGAATATTCGGCACCGGATAGCGATCCATGACGGTGCGCGAGTTGAGGGCTCTGTAGTCACCGCATGGTCGTATGTCACCGTTCTTCTTGGGCACGATGTGGAGGGCAGACGACCAGTTGCTAGAGCTGGGGCGGATAACACCTTGGCGCATCAGAGACTCGAACTCGGCCTTGGCTTGTTGGTAGCGTTCTGGAGCTAAGCGGCGAGCCTTGGCGTATGTCGGGGGTCCGGTCGTCTCGATGTGGTGCGTGACGTGGTGCTTCACAGACTTGTTGGCTGTGTGTGGCTGCGTCAGCGTCGGGAAGGACTTGAGGAGAGACGCGAACCGGTTGCCTGCGCTGATGGTGGAGATGTGGGTGCTTTCGCCTGCTGCTGCTCTGGTCCTAGTTGAGATGAATGTCAGTGGATCCAGGAGTTTGCGACTCTTGAGGTCGATCAGGAGATTGTAGTGTGTCAAGAAATCGACTCCCAGGATTGGTTGCGAAACTGTTGCCACGTAGAAGGTCCACTCGAACGACCTGCGAAGGTTGAGGTTGAGCTGGAGCGTCTGTTTCTTAAAGACAGGGATCCCCGTGCCGTTAGCCGCGTAGAGGCGAGCGATGGTTGGCAAAGATCTCTGGCTTGGTGTGGCGGGGAGAACGCTGACTTCGGCTCCAGTGTCGATTTGGAAGTTGGTGCAGGAGAGTGGATCGAAGATGTGGAACAGCTTCGAGGAGTGCAGGCGGGCGCTATGCGCCATTAGTGTCCGCCGGGGCTGTTTAAAGAGTCCTGGAAGGTGCAGGGAGACGTACATTTCAGGGCGTCCCGGCCGAATCTGTTGTGATAGTAGCAGACGCCAGGCATGAGTCTAGGCCTGCTGTCAGATCGGGAGCGGTGGCGGTGGGGTTGGGGTGATGGGGAGCGTCGACGAGGGCGGCCACGGACCTCCTCCTTAAGGGCGCTGACCTCCAGAGAGAGCTGGGAGACAAGGGCTGCGAGCTACTGGACTCCGGTGGTGTCGGCGACGCTGGAGACCGTTGGCCGGGGTGCAGCCGGGGAGGAGGCTAGAAAGTCGTCCGCCAGCTTGGCGAGGCCATCCAGCGACAGCGTGTTCTTAGCAGTGAAGAGGCCCTGCTGGATTTGTGCTGGAAGGCGTTGATAGAAGAGGTGACTGAAGACCTCCTTATCAAAGGACTCATATTTTTTCCCCGAGGAGCCTCTTCATGCGTCGTAGCAGGTCCGATGGCTTCTCGTTCCCGAGTTCCTCCTTGGATAGCATTTCCTGAAGCCGAGTGGTGACGGAAGGCTCCAGGCAGGATAGGATGGGATAGGAGGAGGTAGTTTTGGATATGGTATCGGAGACCTGCGAGAGGACGTCTAGGGGAATGAGTGCGGTGGCGTGGCCAAACTTGGTGAGGCTGGTGGTGATGCGGTGAGACTTGAAGTTAACTTCAAGGATAGTGAACCAGAGTGTTGGTTCGTGGCTCATGAAGGTGGGGCCGCGGAACCTGGCCACGCCCTTCTCGCTATCGTCCGCTGGCATCCTGAAGGAGCGGTAGGGGACAGAGCGCTGAGCAGGTGAGCCGCGTCGAAGGGCACGGAGCACAGGGAGTGGAGCAGTTGGGGAGCACCCGCCGGAAGGGACATCACGGCACACGTCGACACTTATGTAGGTGGTAGGCTACGGGCGTCACTCGTCACTGCTCATACACGCACATACACTTGGCACGCCACGGAGCACTGCGAGTTATAAGGGGCGACACTACACTCGATGTCGGCGGGGTGACAGAAGGCGCTGACGGTCGTCGGGGGCCACGACGGCGGGAGTGCCGCTGTAGAATCACCAGCGACAATGCCGAGGCCGCGGAGGTAGAGGGGAGCGCCGACAGAGGCGCCGGGGGCCGCAGCGGCAGGAGGCTGGTGAGGCGTTGGGTGAGTCGATGTGTTGGGCTGGCGAAGGAGGGAGGCAGCCGTGGGCGCAGGGCAGCGACCAGATAGGCTGAGGTACAGTGGTGAGGCTGGGCTGGGCTGGGTAGGTTAGGCGAGGTACTGCGGGGCGATGGCAGGAGCCCCCACGCGAGTTGCCGTCGGCCGGAGCGGGGAGAGCGTGACCAGATGCTGAAGCCTGCCGGCAGAGAATTCTCGGGTCACGTGGTGAGGGTCGGAGGCTGGGCGCGGTCTGCGGTGGAACCGGCGGGTACACTGGGCCGGGGCTGGAAGATGTAGGTAAGTCCACGTTCAGCTGCAGCGGTGGCGGCAGCGGGTGGGTAAAGAGGTGAGGGATGTACCTCTAGATCACTCCAGGGGTCACCAAATGTAGCGGTACCTAGCCTAGACCGTTACAGCGAAAACCAAACATTTATGTTTGAGTGTTTGGATGTAGTGACTTGGTATGATGAAATACGGAAAGTGAGGAATGGTATGTGTGGATATGAAGGCAGAC
>NW_026111979.1:198645-208645 GCF_024679095.1 Eriocheir sinensis
GATGGCGATCTTGAAATGTACAGCGTCTTAAGGCAGTCACTTAATAACAGCGACTCACTGATATTAGGAGACTTTAACCTCCCCATATCGACTGGGCGACACTGTCGGGTACAGAAGGTGAGTCCCATAGAATGATCGAATTTTAGAGGAAAATTATCTAAGCCAAATGGTTTCTGAACCAACTCGACAAAATAATATACTTGACCTTGTTATAGCGACCCAAGATAACCTAGTCAGTAATGTCACGGTAGGAGAACACCTCGGTTCCTGCGATCATAAATTAGTGCGCGTTGACATTAGAGCTCAAACATCGGTGACTGAAAATAAAGTTAAGGTGCCCAATTTCAAAAGAGCCAACTTCAGAAACTGACGAAAACTAATAGATATGCAACTATCAGATGACGGCAATGCAGAGGACGCCTGGCTAAACTTTAAAAATCACTTACTCACCAGCAGGACACATTTGTCCCTTGTGCGAGAAGCGAATTAACACTAATAAAAGCCCACCGTGGTTTAATAGCGAAATTAAACACTCAGTCAAGGAGAGAAAACTGTTTTACAGGTTAAAGAAAGAACAAAGCTCGCCCGAAAACATTAGACTTTATAATGATGCAAGGCGACGAGTAAAAAGATTAGTGCATCAGGCAAAGCGTAGATATGAAGAAAATATTGCAGCCAACTGTAAAAATAATCCGAAATCCTTCTTCAGTTACATAAACAACAGAAAGGCGATCAGAAGTGGAATTGGACCTTAATAAACAGCGACGGAGCACTAGTGACTGACAGCCAACACGTTGCAAACCTATTAAATAATTACTTTTCCTCGGTGTTTAATAATAACAGTCCTCCCACCACCACCACCAACACCAGTACTAATGTAAATCCTGAGCATGCATTGTCTAACTTTGAAATAAAACCTGATGAAGTCCTTAAAGCCCTCAAATCACTTAAAACAAATAAAAGTCCTGGACCTGATAAAGTATATCCAACTCTGCTGAAAGAAACAAAGAGCGAAATACTTCCTCCTCACAACCGTATTCATTATGTCCTTGCGACAAGGCATTGTCCCTTCAGATTGGAAAAGGCTAACGACACCGATTTTAAGAAAGGAGACAAAAAGTACCAGGTAATTACAGGCCCATTAGTCTAACTTCGGTTGTAGGTAAGCTACTTGAGGGCATAATTAGAGACAAATTGTGAGTTACCTTGAAAGCCACTCATTAATTGGGGACTCACAACATGGCTTCCGAAACAAAAGATCCTGACTATAAAATCTAATAACCTTTTATAACGACCTCTTCACTGTTTATGACGTAACCAAATCACTGACGTAGTCTATCTTGATTTCCAGAAAGCGTTTGATAAAGTCCCGCATCATAAATTACTTTACAAATTAAAGCAAATAGGTATTGACGGTCAGGTAAACCAATGGATCGCGAATTGGTTGAGCAACAGACAACAAAGAGTAGTGATTGACGGATTTAACTCAGAGTGGGCGCCTGTCACCAGTGGCGTCCTCAGGCTCGGTTCTTGGCCCAGTGCTCTTCATTATTTACATCAACGACGTGGATGTTGGACCCAATAACCGCATTAGTAAATTTGCAGACGACACAAAGATTGGCAACTCGGTTCTCACTGAAGAAGACAGGCAAAGCCTCCAAGAGGATTTGCACAAAATTTCAGCTTGGTCGGATAGATGGGAGATGCCTTTAACGTAGACAAGTGCCAGGTCCTTCAAGTTGGAACGAGGAATAAAAGTTTGATTACGAAATGCGCGGCGTTAAACTCAAAAGCGTTCAATGCGTCAAGGACTTGGGGTCAAAATCGCGTCAAACCTCAAATTCTCACAGCAATGCATCGATGCAGCAAATAAAGCGAACAGAATGTTGGGCTTCATTAAAAGAAACTTTTATTTAAGAATAAAGATGTAATACCTGCTCTACAACAGTTTAGTCAGACCCCACTTGGAATATGCGGTACAGTTTTGGTCTCCCCACCATGCAAAGGATATTGCTAAATTAGAAGGTGTTCAGCGTCGGCAACGAAAATTATCCCTTCCTTGCGCAACAAATCCTACGAAGAAAGGCTTTCACCCTTAACATGTTCTCTCTGAGAAACGTCGCCTGAGGAAAACTGATCGAATGTTTTAAAATACTTAATGGTTTCACGAATGTAGACAGATCAACATTGTTTATGATCGATGACACTTTGCGCACGAGGAACAATGGCGTAAAACTCAGATGTAGACAAGTAAATTCAGACTGCACCAAATTTTTCTTCACCAACGTTGTAGTGCGAGAATGGAATAAGCTCCCACCGTCAGTGGTCCAGTGTAACACGATTGACTCCTTCAAAAATAAGCTCGACCGTCACTTCCTTCAACTTAATATCAACTAGAGTAGAAATGCAACGTTTTGGAGTCTTCTGATTAATGTAAAATCACTTAGGTTTAAGGACAGACCACCAAGTCTGGACCATGGGGTCTGTGTGGTCTGATTTTCTATGTAAATCTATGTAATCTCGCGTACCCACTTCCCCTTTCCCCCCGCGTTTCTTTCCATACCTACCTCACTCCCTCTCCCTTTCGCCTTCCAACCCTCCTCTCTCTCCCTCTCCCCCACCGCGCCTCAAATTCTCTCTCTACAATGATGCCAGGCGACGAGTAAACAGATTAGTGCATCAGTCAAAGCGTAGATATGAAGAAAACATTGCAATCAACTGTGATAATAATCCGAAATCTTTCTTCAGTTCTATAAACAATAGGCGATCAGAAGTAGAATTGGACCTTAACAAACAGTGACGGTGCACTACTGACTGACAGCCAACACGTTGCAAACCTCTTAAACAATTACTTTTCCTCGGTGTTTAATACTAGCAGTCTTCCCACCACTACCACCAACACCAGTACTAATAAATCCTGAGCATGCATTGCCTAACTTTGAAATAAACCCGACGAAGTCCTTAAAGCCTCAAATCACTTAAAACAAATAAAAGTCCTAACAAAGTTTATCCAACTCTGCTTAAAGAAACAAAGAGCGAAATAGTCTCCTCCCTCACAACCGTATTCAATATGTCCTTGCGACAAGGCATCGTCCCTTCTGATTGGAAAAAGGCTAACGTGACACCGATTTTTAAGAAAGAAGACAAAAAAAAAAAAATACCAGGTAATTCCAGGCCCATTAGTCTGACTTCAGTTGTAGGTAAGCTACTTGAGAGTATAATTATAGACAAACTTGTGAGTTACCTTGAAAGCCACTCATTAATTGGGGATTCACAACCTTGCTTCCGTAACAAAAGATCCTGCCTATCAAACTTATGGACCTTTTATAACGACCTCTTCACTGTTTATGACGTAACCAAATCACTGGACGTAGTCTATCTTGATTTCCAGAAAGCGTTTGATAAAGTCCCGCATCATAAATTACAAATTAAAGCAAATAGGTATTGACGGTCAAGTAAACCAACGGATCGCGAATTGGTTGAGCAACAGACTACAAAGAGTAGTGATTGACGGATTTAACTCCAGAGTGGCGGTCACTAGTGGCGTCCTCAGGGCTCGGTTCTTGGCCCAGTGTTTTCATTATTTACATCAACGACGTGGATGTTGGACTCAATAACCGCATTAGTAAATTTGCAGACGACACAAAGATTGGTAACTCGGTTCTCACTGACGAAGACAGGCAAAGCCTCCAAGAGGATTTGCACACAATTTCAGCTTGGTCGGATAGATGGGAGATGCCCTTTAACGTAGACAAGTGTCAGGTCCTTCAAGTTGGAACGAGGAATAAGAAGTTCGATTACGAAATGCGCAGCGTTAAACTCAAAAGCGTTCAATGCGTCAAGGACTTGGGGGTCAAAATCACGTCAAACCTCAAATTCTCACAGCAATGCATCGATGCAGCAAATAAAGCGAACAAAATGTTGGGCTTCATTAAAAGAAACTTTTTATTCAAGAATAAAGATGTAATACTCCCGCTCTACAACAGTTTAGTCAGACCCCACTTAGAATATGCGGTACAGTTTTGGTCTCCCACCATGCAAAGGATATTGCTAAATTAGAAGGTGTTCAGCGTCGGGCAACGATAATGATCCCTTCCTTGCGCAACAAATCCTACGGAGAAAGGCTTTCACCCTTAACATGTTCTCTCTGAGAAACGTCGCTCCGAGGAAAACTGATCGAATGTTTTAAAATACTTAATGGTTTCACGAATGTAGACAGATCAACATTGTTTATGATCGATGACACTTTGCGCACGAGGAACAATGGCGTAAAACACAGATGTAGACAAGTAAATTCAGACTGCACCAAATTTTTCTTCACCAACGTTGTAGTGCGAGACTGGAATAAGCTTCCACCATCAGTGGTCCAGTGTAACACGATTGACTCCTTCAAAAATAAGCTCGACCGTCACTTCCTTCAACTTAATATCAACTAGAGTAGAAATGCAACGTTTTGGAGTCTTCTGATTAATGTAAAATCACTTATTTTTTTTAGTAGTTTAAGGACAGACCACCAAGTCTGGACCATAGGGTCTGTGTGGTCTGATTTTCTATGTAAATCTTCTCTCTCTCTCTCTCTCTCTCACCTGCCACCATGGAGGTATTATGGTGGAGAGGCCCACAGCCCTGAGCGCGCTGTACTGGTGAGTGAAGCCAGTTTTCGTGGTCTCAGCTGTCAAGTCGGCCGCCATATTGTTCAAGCCGTGAGGTACGAATACGCGGTGGTGCGCGCTCAACATGGAGGGCGCTTGCCCTTAGAGTACCACATCCATGGAGTACCGTAATGTTTTTATTTTCTCTTCTTACTGTTTTCCAGCACTTGAACATGCAGGCGTATGAAATATAAATAATTTTTCACTCTTAACCTTTGCCTTTGCCAAATTATAACTCAACGTGGTCTTGGCTCATCTTATAAGTAGTAGACACTTCAGCAGTGGCTCCGAATGAACAATTAACATTTCATTTAGTACTTCTAGGCTGGAACAAGAGTACAACCTGGCTCTGACTGCTGCTTGTGCTACACTGACAAAATTACCCTGTTCTTATACCTGACACACGCTTACACCTGACACACCCTGATGAAATCTTCCACATTAAGGGGTTAGTGATCTCACCTGACCTCGTCTTACACACCCTCCCACCAAGCCCTTGCCATTACTGGTTAGTGTCTGATTTGTGAAAAGGCTGGAGCAATGAGCCTCCACCCTTATGCACATCATGCATTAATACATTACTTTCAAGTGTTTGGTCAGATTGCTGGTGACGTAAGGTCAGGCAAGGTGATGGCAATGGCTGCTGTAAGATAGATCTTAACCTCAGTAGGAGACATGAACAGTAATTTCATTATCTCTTCGTACACCTGTTCGTGAATCAGCTTCGTAATTTATTACTGTAAATATACTGCAACAGGTAAGAAAATACTGTACATGATATCCAAGAAGCTCAGTAATGTAAACATCATCACCAAGAAATGCGGTGAGGACAATTCATCACCAAGATGTGCGGTCTTCTTTACAAATACAAGTTAGAAAATTGTAAGCGGCAAGCATGTACTGCCAGTCTGCCACACGAACACTCATGAAATGTCACACGCGGACACGTGGTCTGGCCGGCTGCTCATGGAAGTACATCCATGTGGCCACTCCTCCCTGGCTTGAACAATATGGCCGACAAACAGTTTAGTGGCTTCAAACCGCGAGACTCCATGCCCCCTGCCTGCCACTCCCTCTTCCACACTCGCCTCTCGCTCCCCTCTCTCTCTCTCCCTCCCTATCTCGTTCCCACCTCTCTCTTCCTCCCTCGATCCTTCGCCCTCTTCCTCTCCATCCATCCCACGCCTTCCTGTTCTCTCTCATCTCTCTCACTTAAGCGAGCGCGTCCCACTGCCCTACGAAAAGAAAAGGAAAAGAAATAAATAGATAAACACAACTCACCAATTTGCTCCCTCCTCCTTACCAAGATGGCGCTAAAGAAATGCTCGACTTGCACAGGAAAGAAGAGAGAAAAAGCCAGGTGACGGCGAGGAACCAGCATGGATAAACGAGGAAATATGGAAATAAATAAAAGAAAGGAAGAGGTTAAACAGGAATAGGAGAAATGCAAGATGCAAAGAGGAGGAAGAAAGGTGGAAAAATTATATGTAGAACAAAGAACAAAGGTACAATTAAAGATAAGGAAGGAAATGTATAAACAAGAGGAGAAGATAACAAAGGAAGTTAAGGATAAGAAAGATGGAGGAACAAAGATGTGGGAGTATATAAGAATACTTAAAGGGGAAAAGGTTAAGATAAAGACACTTTAAGGATATATGGGGAGGACGGAGGAGCTGGAGAGAGGAAAGGTGGGGAGGAAGCAAAAGGTTTTTGGAGTGGAGGTACTGTTGTGCTGGAAGCTTGCTTCTGGGGTCTATGGGCCTCTGAAGACTCTGGGAGGAGCGAGCAGGGGCGGGGAGCAAGGTCTGCCTGTGCCCCTGCGGTGCCTGCACAGGCGCCAGGCGGGAAGTGTTGCCAACTCGCACATATTTTGCTACATGTTCTGTATAATCGAATATATTCTGTAAAGTTCTAGACTGTATATATATATATATATATATATATATATATATATATATATATATATATATATATATATATATATATATATATATATATATATATATATATATATATATATATATATATATATATATATATATATATATATATATATATATATATATATATATATATATATATATATATGTATATATACCAGAGGGATGGAGGGACTCTAGGACAGTCATGTTGCCAAAGAAGTGTAAACCAAAGGTTACAGAACTAAGGCCAATAGCTCTGACGAATGTAGGGTACAAGCTAATGATGGCTGTGATTAGAACTAGCTTGGAGGAACACATTAGGATAAATGGTATAGGTAAGGATACACAGGCAGGATTTACAGAGGGAAGCAGGATAGAAAACAACCTATTTATTCTAAGATATTGTGTAGAAGGAGCATATAAGATGAGAAAACCAATGATAGTAATCTCGATAGATTTTGCAAAGGCCTATGACAGTATAAGAAGAGATAAGTTAATAGAAGTTTTAAAGGATAGCAAGGTAAACCCAGATATAATAAACTTCATAGCAGGAGTGTATGTAGGAGATAGAACTAAGGTAGAGCTAGATAAAGAAGAGGAGGAGATAGAAATAGAAGTGACCAGTGGGATCAGACAGGGATCTACTGCCTCAACTACACTGTTTAAGATGATAACATTTAAAATAATTCAGGAGTTAGAGGAGCTAGACTGTGGGTATATAGATGAGGCGTTCAGGATTACCTCACTCTTCTTTGCAGATGATGGCAAGGTTTTGGCAAATATTGTAGGGGAAGCAGTACAGGTGACAGAGAAGATGGAGACTATAGCTAAAGAATATGGACAAGAAGTAAATAAGCAGAAAAGCAATATTATCATTTTTAATATGGAAATAGGAAGCTCCAGTGTTAAAAACAGGATAAGGGAGGGACAGTGGAAGTACCTTACGTATGTTCTTGTGGAAGGAAACGATTTGGTGAGAAGGGTGGGAGAGGAGATGATAGAGAAGAGACAAAGTAGGTGGGTGAGATTTGCTGAATGAACTGAGAGCAACAGAGGGACTGAGTGTGAGTGTGAGGAATGAGACAAAGGAGAGTATAAAGCAGAGAATGAGAGAGGTGGATACAAGAGAGTGGAAGAGGCAAATGGATGAGAAAGCAAGCCTTAAGATATTATATAGAAAATGGAGACAAGAGTTGGGAGGGCAAGAGGAGGTATACACCAACAACCAAGCCTCAGAAGTGCTATTCAGATGCAGGACAAACAACATGCAACTAAAAGACAGAAACAGACACCGGCAAGAGGAAACCAAGTGTGACATGTGCGAAGCTGAAAACGAAGACCTGCGACACTTCCTGCTCTGGTGCCCGGCCAATGCAGAGGAAAGAAAAAAGTGTGTGAGGCTGCAGCAGCCTTAGGAGGAAGAAGAGGACGACACCATTGGAAAATTTTTATTTGAAAATGAACACACGGAAGAAACAAAAGAAACAGCACACAAGTTTTGGACAATAAGAGAAAAAGGAATGAAAGAAAAAGGAAAACAATAAACCCAGACAGTAGACACATCGGGTAGTGCCGTTACAAAGGCAAAACTCCCGACCGACTACTACTACTACTACGTACGCGTAGTCGCCGCCTTCTGCAAACGGAGAGAAAATAACTGAGGGAAGGAAGGGCAAGGTGAAGACCCTAGAAGCGGCTGTGGTCCCATAGCCTAACTAGCCTCATAAAAAAACCCAAGAAGAAGAAGAAGACCCAAGAAGCGGTGCAAAGCGTCACGGGGCTACGGAAGAAGAGGAGGAGGGCGTAATTTCTCACAAGTGAGTGCTCCTTCCATTGTTGACTGTGCCTTAGTTTGTTGTGTCCAATACTTACTTCGGTTACTTTGGTCGATTTTGCCTGTTACTGGCACAGCTGAGGAGGGCCTCCACTGATTCCAGGCACTTCCCCTTCCCCTGCTCTCTGGATGACTTGAGGCAGGGTGTTGTGGTGGCAGCCTGGTATGGGTGGTTCATCTGGTAGCTTGCTGAGCCACTTGTCCAGTTTATATTTGAAGGACCCTACTGGTAACCCTGTTAGGTCCCTGCTTCTTGGCAAGCAGTTAAAGAGTCTGGTACCGTTGTGTGTGAAGGGTTTACAGTCCATCCGCCCCAGTGACGATGTGCTAAGTCCATTCGCCTCGAGGTTGGGGCGAATCTACTTCATCGGTAGTTGATGCGTCCCAACTGCTCAATATTGAGTTGTTGCGCCTAACTCCTTTTTTTCAAAGTTTGAAAACTTTAGTCATCATGATGAAAGAACTGCAATTAAAAAAGAATATTACGATTTGATGCAATAAGAAAACCTCTAAATAAAAGGAAACAAAGCAGGATGAAAGATTAGAACGGTACAAAATAGGAACATTCGGCAAGTAGTTGCATTGGCGACAGATCTCCATTACTGTACCTATCCCAGCAATTATGCAAAAGGGCCTGGAGTGTTCCATATGATTTTCTCTGGATGCACTTGATTTTCCTGTCATATACTAACTTAAGTGTCCTATCAATATCTTCTGCTCCTTCTTTTTAGAAGGGTAGTTAGACATAGAATGGTAATTGGCTCTTTCCCCATGACTGTTGAGGCGTTGTGCCACCCTTCCACATCATTGTTTGTCCTTACATTTCGCTTGTAAACACCCAGCTAGTCGGGGAAAGATAGTGGATGATCCACTGGTTGCGAATGTACGCAACAAGAGTAATTAAGTTAGGGGTAAGGGCTGTGCTTGAAATTAGCTCGTCAAATGCTGTAGTGATATCCTCACATGGCAGGTATGGAAGAGCAAGCAACTTCCTGATGAACCTGTGTGTACCACAGTCTTGGCGATAAGCAATTTGTGCCATGGCCTGCACTTGTCGCCACACTGCCTGGGCCCAGTGAAACTGCAGCCGTGAATGGTCACTGGAAACACCTTTGGTATGGCTCACCATATCGCATGCTCATAACCGACAGTGACACGCCCACAGCAACAGTATCTGCTAAATCCACAATACTTTGCAGCACATGCTTATAGTCTCTTTTCACGGGAAGACATAAGACATAATATGAGAGGGACCTGTTTAACAGAGTCTCCAGATTTACAAACCCGTGAATGGAAAAAGTTGGTAAAACGGCCGCACCACTTTGAATGTTGAATCTATAAACCAGTGTCGACATTTGAAAAGGATGTCTAATTGACAAAATATCAATCTATCGAATAATTGGTCAAAATACCGACACAGTACCTGTGTTTTGTTGGCAATTATTGCAGTTCCGTTGTACGTCAGCCAGCTCCCCACGCTTCATCCTCCAATAATCCAGCTGACCTACACCCGAGTTGCAGGTACGGTGTTGCCATTTATAGCAGTTTTCACACTGGAGTGCTTGCTGCCTTGGCCTTACTTCGCAAAAACA